>NW_005179242.1:50729-96889 GCF_000350225.1 Chondrus crispus
TATAGATCAGTATGTAGCGGACTTATGTACGGTACAGTAGGCCTAATCCATTGCAGTGCAGTAGACATATATCACTGTTAAAAGTAATACATATTTAAACGTACAGCAATTCTGTCATACAATAAAGATTGGTTAATATTTTCTTTGTGAAACGAAAAAACCAGTGCAAGCTTAGGAAGGAATGTGCAGACATGCCATAAAGTTGTAACAAAGTGTGACACACACACGAGGTAACCATAAAACGCCTGCCGGCAGGCGTTTTATGGTTACCTCGTGTGTGTGTCACACTTTGTTACAACTTTATGGCATGTCTGCACATTCCTTCCTAAGCTTGCACTGGTTTTTTCGTTTCACAAAGAAAATATTAACCAATCTTTATTGTATGACAGAATTGCTGTACGTTTAAATATGTATTACTTTTAACAGTAATATATGTCTACTGCACTGCAATGGATTAGGCCTACTGTAACGTACATAAGTCGGCTTACATACTGATCTATAGTATTCATTTGTTTATGTATTAATTTCCCCGCACACAACAACTGCTTTTTGTTTCGGACTTCCAGTTAGCGGCAGTGTTGAGCCCGACGTAATGAACCGCTGACATATTCCAATAGAGATCTGTACGTTTCAATTTTAATTATAAAGCTACTTCCCCCAACAAATGCTGCCTGTTTCCTACTTCCAGTTAGCGATCGCTACACTGCAGAACCTGACGTAGTGGACATCTGGCATATCTAAATCGCCATCTGTGACTTTCAATTTTTAATTATAAAATATCGTCCCCCAACAACTGCTCCCTGTTTCCGATTTCCAGTTCCCGGCACTGCAGAACCTGACGTAATGGACACCTGGCATATTTTACTAGAGATATGTATATTTCAATTTTAATTATAGAGCAACATCTCCCAGCAAATGCTGACGGTTTCCAACTTCCAGTTAGCGAAACTGCAGATCCAAACGTAATGGACATCTGGCATATCTAAATCGCCATCTGTAACTTTAAAATTTTAATCATAAAATATCGTACCCCGAAAACTGCTGCCTGTTTCTTACTTCTAGTTTGCGGCACGGCAGAACCTGACGTAATGGGCACCTGTAATATCTAAATAGCGATCTGCAACTTTCATTTTTAATAAAGGTAATGCTATAGATGCGTAAGAGGCATGATATATCACAATCCCGTTAAAAGCAAAAATCACTTTCTGGTAGGAAACAATTGCTTGAGATGCAGTTGGGTCATATGTGGTGCCTTTCCGTAGCGACATAGCGCACCATCTCACGATCTTGAAGATGGTATTAACTCTAATCTATACACTGTATGTTCACGAGCATGGCTGAAGATCGAGTGAAAAGGAAGGCCAACTTGCAGCCTTCCTCTGTGAAGCTCAAATTTTGCACTAATCCGACGGTGTAGTTTTCCTACGAACTGATTCGTGTGACTCCGACATCAGCCTTTTCAATGAAATCTCTCCCCTTGAAGTCTTCTACTACATGCTGTCCAGACCAGCTGGATAAACTGGGCGTGAACGGCCTCGTCGATCTGCCAGGGTGTGGCAATTATCTCAAATTTCTGAGGTGAGCTGATTCTGTATTCTTGGTTGTGATCGAGTGCGTGCACTAATTCGCCGGCTACAGTATCACCTTACGATAACTTCGTCATGGGCTCAGGCTCACTCTTCAGAACAACGGAAATATGTGGCCAAACGAGACCACCACCAATACAGTTCCAAACGGAAAGGTTCAATTGAGTAAATGGCCTTACATTATTACGCAGGCACCGGGTTGACACGCACAACGCGCTCCAAGCGGGCTTGAAGCCGGGAAGGACTAAGATTTTAATCTGAAATTCTTTCTCCACTTGCTGCCCCTTCTTTGTTGGCCCAGCCCTAGAGCACAGTCGTCACTTTTCGTGCCCGTCGTCGTCGTCACAATCACAGCTCTAGCTCAATCACCCACAGTCTTTGCGCCGCCGCTCTCATCGCCACGCTCACCCCCTTCCTCCCCCTAATAAACACGACGCACACCCCCATTCTCACCCCCATCCTCACCGTCTCCCTCATAGTGCAGCACTTCACATAGGAGCAGAGTTGATTCAAATAGGAACGCGTCACCTCCCATCCCGCTGTTGCGAAGCGTATCTAAGGCAGACTGGAGGTTTTTTTTCACGACCAGTGCTTTCAAAGACGAGATCGGGTTGTCATCGCTTCTGGGGCTTTGCTTCCCCCATCGGCGGCCATACTCCTTCGGGGGAACATTCTAACGACCGTACTTCACAGTTCGATACAAGAGCTCTTCAACGACGACAACTGCCTGCGGCGTTCATCATGAGAAATTCATTTGTCTCATTGTCGTCTCCTACTCCTCATTGACATGGCACTCTGCGCAAACTTCATCAGTGTGTTCCCCCAAACTCAGATTCAGACATTCAATTGCCAATTCCATCCATTCCAGTAGGCATGGCCTCCAACAACTCGTCCGCTTTGGCAAGCGACTCTTTTGCTCCTGGTCCGGTTTCAATTGCCGCCATACAAACTGAGAATACCTGTAGTTTTTTAGCTGCTCGCCTACAAGCTTTCCAACGGCTCGCTGGTGTACTTTCACCAGCCATATCCTGCTCCGTCCGCATCCTAGTAATGGACTCGGACATGCAGCGCTCCGACGCAGTTGTAGAAATCGATGAAATTCGTACGGATACCGATAGACATAATTTTGCCTTGGCCACGTCCCGAATTCCATCTTTTTGTGTGCTCTGAAGCCTGGGTACCCGCAAGCAAACGATCCGTGTTGCATCATTGAACCAATAACAGCATCCTCTTGCGAATGACAAATTTTCTTGCGGGCCTCTGAACGACCCTGGATAAAAAGAACTGCGGCATCATTAGTAGTCACCCCTGCGCTCAGTACGGACCGCCTGGAATCGCGCCCTCCTTCAAAATCGATAACACTAAAACCCCAGAGGCTAACCTCAATTCCCCTCATCTCTCGACCTCGCCAGCCCTTCTCACGATAATAACCCCGGCTTGACATCCCGAATACACGCTTTCCAACTGCTCGCTGCTGTACTTTCACAAGCCATATCCTGCTCCGTCCGCTTCCTGGTAATAGACTTGGACATGCAGCGCTCCGATGCAGTTGTAGAAATCGATGAAATTCGTACGGATAGCGATATAATCTTGTCTCAGCCTTGTCCCGAAGTCCATCTTTTTGTGTGCTCTGAAGCCTGGGTACCCCCAAGCAAACGATCGATCCGTGTTGCATCATTGAACCAATAGCAGTATCCTGCTGCGCATGCCAACATTTTCTTGCCGGCCTCTGAACGACCCTGGACTAAAAGAAGTGCGGTATCATTACTATTCATCCCTGCGCCCAGTACGGATCGCCTGGAATCGTACCCTCCTGCAAAATCGATAACACTAAAACTCCAGAGGCTACCGGCAAATCCCCCTCCCCTCCATCTCTCGACCTCGCCAGCCCTTCTCACGATAATAACCCCTGCTTGACATCCCCAATCAGTCTTTCTCTCTACTGCGGCAGAAATTCCAACATTACCCAGAGCTTTTGTCTCGTTTTCCTATTTTATGCAAAGGATTAAATATCGAGGAATATACTGCGACGAAGCCTCCCGGACTGACAAGCTATGAGAAAAAAGAGGGGTACAGATCAATCGAAGAGAGACGGAATTTGGACAATGAGGGCTGCTAGAGATAAGAGACGTACTGTAGATTTGTGCGGCGCGTGTGCGGGTTTCGAAGAAGTCGGTTTGTGAGTCTTTCCGTGGGGCGTGGACAACACACATTAGCCGGTATTCCGTACAGTACTTCAGCACAAAACAGACACAACACACGCGGACACGCACAAATTCCGTGGCACTTTTGTAGTTCCATTTGTATCTACCGCCCTTTTCGCTGTGAATCCGAGATATTTGACAATTTCTTTCCTTTCCCTCTATATATATATTTGCGTATCGTGATTACGTGGTTGTTCACCTTTCTTCTCTCATTCTCCTGGTTCGGCATTGGTTGCACCATGACTCTTAACAAAAAGAAGCGCACGGCAAGCTCGGTTGGTGACTCTGGAAAGCGCAACAAGCCGAAAAAGAGCAAAAATAAATCCAAGAAAAAGATCGACGACGGTGTGGGCACCAGCGGAGATATAGCCGCCACTTCATCCCCAGTCACGCCAATTCGCACGGTGAAAAGTTGTCGTTTACAGATTCCCCATGCCCCGCTTTACCCTTCGACAATGGATCTGAGGACGACTGGCCTTCAATCGACGGAAGCAAAGAGGCTGCGGAAGAGCAATATCCTCCCGTTGAATTTACGAGGGCTGTCATAGACCTTGACATGATTCGAAATAGACATGCTCTTGTCATCCAAGAACGAAACCAGCGAAGGGTGCCTAGAACCCCGGGGTCCAGTCGAAACGCAACCACGCGTTCTGTTGCCAGTTCCCGTCCTGTGAGGCCAGTGGCGCTGTTGACTCTGGAACAGGCTTGGCGCCTTAAACACCGTCATCTCTTACGGGACCATCCCGACTTTTTCTCTTCCCATGAAGCAACCCTTGAAGTACAAACCGCGGTCTGGCAGCGCCGCGCTGCATACAAAGGCGTGCCCGTCTCTGACGTGAACAATAGTGATCTCAAAGAGATCTATCGATTAGAGTACGAGCCTAAGATTTCTAGAGCGGGAAGCGCTGGCTCTTTCAAGCATTTATGTATCGTAGCTGGACAGCTGCCACGTCTTTGCATCGTCTGTGATGTGTTGCAAATGGAAACGCTGTGGAAGCCGGGGCAACTCTTTCAGGCGATTTGCCACAAGGACACAGTTGATCTCTTACTTTCTCACTTCCGTGTCAGGGCGGTCTGTAAGGCCGTCATGACCAAGGCCTTTCAGCTGAAAAAATCAGTGATCATGCCAAGGTTCATTTCCAAGGCAAAAGTGAACTGTACGCTGCCGATGCAGAATGCAGTCGCATACATTTGCGTTCTGTGTTTAACGTCCAAAAAACTCTCGCGAGACAGCGCGCCTCCGATCGTCGGGTTATCGATGACCGTGTATCCAGGACGGCAATGTTTATGCCGCAGGACTTTTCGCGTTGCAAACAAAATATTTGCAACACATTGGACGCTATTTTGGCGTCTTTTGATAGCACAACCGTCGATCATAGGGTCAGCGATGCAGTGAACGCGGTTTTCAAGCAAGGCAGAATCAAAAACAGGTGGAGTATGAATTTCATACACCTCCTTGTTCTTACAGGCGGGGCCAAAGACCGCAAGTCTACACTCAGTTACAGTTGCCGTCCTCAGTCGACCTTCCCGATATGAAAGAAATGGCGGGAAATCAGGGCTTCATACAAATGAGAACGGTGAAGGAAAAAACTGCCCGTTCACTGCGCATGCCCTTCGTGCTTTTCCCTGGATATGTGCTCAAGTACGTGGAATTCCATTGCTCCATCGTGCGCCCCGCCATTGTGGAGGCAGCTGCGTTTGATGAGTCGGATCTCATCCACAAGCCAATGTTAATTCACACCGAATCCGCGCACAGCCTCATCACTCCTCAAATAACGAAAACATTCCAGCGTTTTCTACGTGTTAGCGAGCCGACGCTGCAGCGTCGGCTCGCTAACATGGCAGATACCACAATCATGATGCTGACGAGCTGTTACGGCACGATGATGATGCACAGTTATCGTCGCAAAGAAATATTTCCAACCTTTGACGAGACCGCATTCTCAGACACACTTGCCATGCAAATGAACACTTCAGTTGAACAACTCCGTTCAACATACATTGGATTGGACAATAGTGACTACACAGAGACTGCAAAGGCACTGATTCGTGCCCTTTCCGTACCGACAGACCCGGATGACTCGAACGACACGATAGGTTTAGTCGAAGAGGTGCCGAATGCGTCTGGCTTTTTCTCTAATGACGAGCAATCAGCTTGGGCTCGTCTCTTACTGGCGTCCTTTTCCCGTTACAACCTTGTAAAATCCGGACTTTGTCCCGCCCTTGCACGCGCTGCTCATACGTGGGGTACAGCATTGCGGAGGAAAGGAAGATGTGGCGAAGGGGGGTGAGTAGGACACTGGTTAGACAGTGAAAACCAAAAGATGCGTTGCGTGGTGAGGAAAAACGCCGTGCTGTACATCATGTACATATAACGTTGTGATAACGTTATTGTAGCATAACCGCCGGCTACTGTACTATACATTATATTTAGAGTTAGATCTAACGCTGTAAGGCACGGATCTCACAGCGTGCGCGCGCGCATCCCTTACAGGGCGTGCGCACCAACACGTGTACCCCACGTGTAGCACACGTATGCTGTCAGCCCGACGGCTGACAGCGTTACAGTGCGGGCCGGCCCGCGCTGTATACAGTAAGCCGACTACAGTACAGTCCGTACTGTACTGTAGACGGTTAATTAACTTGTACAATAAATATAGGGAGCGACCGCCGGCGGGGAAGACGAGGACAGGCAACCCTCCACCGACGGTCCACCACCCAGCTTACTCTACTCACACCGCTGTTCCGCGAGTAGTAACCACCGAGCGGGTAGTGGACGCGCGCGCCACCGCAGCGAGCTGCGATCCGCCTCCGCCCGTCAGTAACGGATCGTCAACCGGTACTGCTCCGGGGCGTCGAGGTGTCGATCCGCTCGCCTGCGCGCGCGTCCCCGCCGCCCACTCTCTACCACCCGCTACCGGCCCGCTTCTGGTGGCGTTGGTTGGTTCAAGACCGTCGGTACGCCCATCCGGGGTCTTCTGCCGAACATGGCGAACACCCCTCCGCCGTGTGTGGGGTGTTTATGCGACAGTTATGCGTGCAGCCGGCTGCGTAGGGGAAATCGCCCTACGAGAATTTTTGGCTGATGGATGGGCGAGGAGTGACGGATAATTATGCAAATAATTGGGAGATGAATGGTCGACAGGTGGCGGTTGAGCTACCCTGCCATTAAGCGACCACAGATCCAGAACTGTAGGCGTAGGCTGAAGGGTGGCTGACAGAAGTTGTATTTCACGAACTTGTCTGTGCCAATAATCTGCCATTTATCTATATCTACTCTGTCATTTTCCCACATTCCACTTCGGGAGTGGCGGTGCATTGGTGGTGCACTGGACGAGAAGATGGTGAGGAATGGTCCTGTCAAGGCAGGCATGTTTGCTAAATGGCAGTAAAGTGGCAGGTAGGAGGTCTATGCATAGCGAGGGATTCAGCGGAACGCAGCATTGATTAGTGCCTTTCTTTTGTGAGGAGATCCTAGATTGCCCCGACGTCACTCCTTCTGCGGCACGCTCATATAGATAAGGGATGGCCGCCGCGCCATCGGAGACGTCACTCTTGGTCCAGCATTGATTCACCATCTCCAATAGCCAAAATCATCGCTTTTCTCTTTTCCCGCACTAATCGTACCACTAGTGCCTTCTGTAGCGGCGTCAGACGACAGCAGATCGCAACCTTCGTATGATCGGACAACGCCATGAATACATCTGAATGATCCTCAATCGCGTGGTGCAGAGAAGCCCCGTCAATGATCACACCAACCTCTTTTTCTTCCACTTTTTTCTTCTGACGCATGGACAGCCGACGAGGCAAATCAGCTATTGCGCTGAAGCTCGTCCGTCGCTGTGGAGTTTGCGCATCCAACACATGACGATCGAGAGTGTCATTAAGTTGTCTTTGCACCTCCGCGGATGAGCTTCCTGCAATATGCACCACTTCCATGTTCCTATCAAGCAAGTTCGCTGAATATCCAATGTTTTCAGCTGTTTCTCTCTTGTCACCAGTCAAGACCCACAGTTTAATCCCTGCTTCGCGCAGAAACTTGATCGTCTCGGGCACTTTGTGTTGCAACTTATCCTCTACAGCAGTCGTGGCGACATACATCAAACCCTCCTCGAGTTCAGCGCTAATCTTTGAATTCTTCCCTTCCCTGTCCTCCAAAGAATTTTGCGCCTCTTGGAACCGTTCAAACCAAGTTTGGAAGTCCTTCTCCTCCAACTCTTTCATTGCAAACACAAGTATTCGTAGACCTTCCTTCGCAAACTCGTCAATATGATTCTGAATCAATTCTATGTTCGCGTCTTTGTTTATCAACTTCAACATGATCGTATCAGCACCCTTGGTGAACGTTTTAATTTTCCCGTCAGGACACCAGAGAATCATGCCCATTCTCTTGCAGTCTGAATTGAACTCCAGTTCCGCCAAAGTCGTGTAAGTTTCTTTCGTTCCAAAGCGATCAATAACGAGTGTGTCAAGGGTTCGCGTCATAAGAGTGATCCCGTATTCTCTCGCCGATGTAACTAATGCAACCTCATCCGGACTCTGCCCTTGATATTCTGGAAGTGCCTCTTCTGAGCTGTTTCCATCTAGCACAGCCGTCTTGTCCCCCAGAGCCGGATTAGTGCGTTTCTTACTCTTCTTTCTGCCCGAGTCTGTAGAGGAGTTGTCAGACTGCGTCTCATCCTTGGGTTCTGGCACGACGCTGTGACAGAGAGCCGTTACTAGCAAAAGTTGCTTCACAGGCTCGACAACATCTTTGACAGAGCGATGCATGGCTCTTTTCTTCTTGAGACAACTGTGCGCCAGCCGAGCAGGCGATGTAACGCATTATGTTCTCTGTGAGCGTGCCCGTTTTGTCGCTGAGGACGTGCTCGACCTCGCCGAGCATTTCATTCAGATTGGTCGCTCTTGCCAAGACCTTCTGCCGTCCAGTTCTCATCCGGAAATCAGCAGACATGAATAGTGCTTGGAGAACCCGAATAAATTCGAAGGTCACGAAAAGCGAAACCGGGATAAAGGTAGAAAACAAAATGAGAAACGTGCCCAGGCTTTGGGAAGTGACTTTGCCACCAGATTTCAAAGCATTCTCCCCCATGTACCACTGGCCGGCACCATCCCTGTCTTGTAAGACTCCAGCGACAATTGCGCCTGTGATGACGAGGGTAGCGAGGGCAATAAACAACATAAGGACGACCCAGTTAAGTTTGCGCTCAACGGAACTCATTTTGCTTGGGGGGTTGCGCATGTTTAGTGCAACTTTAGTATCAAATCCAGTGTACACAGCAATACCATAAATGTACTCGGTGTTTCTCAAGATAATTCCTCTGAGCAGCAGCGACGACGGGCCGAGCGGGACGGGGCCCTCGCCGCTCAGTTCAATGGAGGCTTCAAACTCGTGCAGAGCAGTGGAAGGCCTTTGAGCTCTGATCTTCCCTTGAAGGCAGGAAGCTGAGAAGGATGTTCGATTTCAGCGGTAGCTGAGGCGACGATGACGCGCTTTAGATTGGACTCACCGTCCAAGTTTTCTGTAGACACACAAGTTTTCTGTAGACACATAAGCAATACCGCCTTCTAAAGCGGAATGCAAGAGGACGAGGTCGCACGGAAAAACCTCTCCTTTGCGCACGAGAACGATGTCACCAACGGCAATGTCTCTTGAAGCGACAGTGCGATGCAAGTCAGGCTCCAGATGGGCGGCTTGCAGCGTATGGGCAGTCTCTGATGTGACCAAGGAGAGCTGCTTCTTCGTCTGGATGCTTTCCGGGACGCGGGCCATGATAAGCCTCTCCTCGCTGTTTTTGGCGACGATCATCGTTTGCGCGCTTGATGTCCTCGAAGATGTCTCTCGCAAAACCGAAGCCGACAACGACAAAGAGGGGGAGGACGCTTGCAAATGGGGTGCTTGGGGAGATGTTAGGAATGAAGGAGATAATGGCAATGACAAGGAAGTAGAAATTGGAGACGTGTTTGAATTGTTCGTAGAGGGGATGGTGAGGAGCGAAAAGGACAGGAAGGGGTCTTTCGACATCATGGGAGACGCCGAGACGAGTATCGATGCGATGAAAGGTCGGTGGTGGAGATAAAGGAAAGCTACGGGGGGCGAGGGTGGGGACAAGGAAGCGGGAGGGTATGTAGATGGGGGTAGGAGACGGTTTGCGCTTCAAATAGAATAGGATGGGGGAAAATGCCAAGTGGTGGACCAAAAGGTGGATCGGGGGTTGGGAATTCTCGGTATGATGCGCGGGACGCAATCAGCCGCAATCGTCATTGGCGCGATGCATCCCCTCCGCACGCGCGCGCCGACTGTAACCGCGCCGCCGCCGCGCTTTATGACAAGGCTGACATAGCGCTGTGTCCACGCGATGATCCTTTCTTTCCGCCCCCCCGCGCAGCATGCTCCGCCATACCGGCCGCGCACCGCGCCCGTGCGCGCCCGCACGCCGCGCGCCGAGTTTCTCCCACGCGCAGCCACCACCCCCCCAAGGGCACGCGTGGAACGCTTTTCCACCCCCGTTCCTGACCGCGGGCCGCTTGGAGGTGCCATTACTCTGTGAGTTGTTACAGCTAACTCTTGGTACCCCTGCTCGTTACCTTCGCCGCCGATGGCTCGTCGTCGACTGGGATCGCGTCGCCGAAGATCTCGCCCCAGGATCAAGTCGGATCGCGTCGATTGGATGCTCGACGTGGTTAGGTTTCTCGTCCCCTTCGCCGTTGCGCTTGTCGCAGGGTGCTACGCAGGGTGTATGTGGACTTGGGTTGAGGGCCATCGGCCGTAAATGCCGTCGTGGTTTGGCTGGCATATGTTCTGGTCCTTTGAAGTGACAAGTTTTCACCGCGTCATGAGGTTATGCGATCCATGGGAAGCACATGTCCCAAATTTGTCGACCATCTCGATCTTCGGACGAGCAGTGGCATGCATCAGTTGCAACTCGACAACAAGGATCTCCTGCTCGATTCAGGGCAAGCCCTAGTTATTCCAAACCCAGGTTCGAATGCGTCTCATCCTCGTCCTGAAAGCAAGGAAACAGCTGTGCCACGCAGAAACCAAGTCGAATTTGCGTCGATGATGATTACAGTTGATGCCAGGTTGTCATAATACATCGTCTGAGCTTGGAACAGAACAAGCCCGTTTCTTGTCCTGGGGCCGTCGCTATATTACGTTATGGAGCGTATATCAAGCGCGATACCTGAACATCATTACGTGCCGAAAGCAATTCACCGAAAAGCTTCTAAGATTTGGCACCGTTGTAAACCCACAAATCCCCAAGCCCGTGTCTGTCCCGTTTTCTCTTAGACGATATTTAAGCGCATTATTTTCAGTGCGTGCATGCGGAAAGTGTTGCGATGTACCGCATATATTGGTGCCGTTGCCAACTGAAACTGGAGTTTTCAGACGACACAAAATGGGAAAATGGACGCTGGAGATACACAAGATCAGTTCCATGGTCGTGACGTATTCTATTCAACTCAATGCTAAGTGCATATGCAAGTACTTCTGGCGAATGCGATGAATTGCATGCTCAAACCTTTGCCCTTCTCTCCCTCTAACACGATAATCGACAAGTGGGAGCGTGCTCCTTCTCACGAGGGTATGGAAACATTGCCGTTGACTCTAATCCTTTCATTCACGAGCTTCCTACGAATACTCAACTTAACCCTGCTTCGGAGCTTGCAAATTGGGCGAGAGTGTAACGCAATCTCGACAAGTTCTCTGCTCCATGAGAGCAAGATCGCATGAAAGCTGCGGCATTTCTGACCGATCCGGTCCCCATTTTAATCTTGCTGAAACTACCGTACCATTTTTAATATCTAGCTCCGGCTTTAAAGCCGAGCTGAGGCGGTTCCTTCACTTTCATGGCTCAAGCACTTTTAGGTCCAAATTTATCACCGCGTTCATTGAAGAAACAGGCTTCCGTCAAGTGTCACCTCCTCCGACAATACCTGATTTTATTAGCTGTAGATGCAGCCTATTGTCAGGGTTTCTGAGTTCCAAAAGCACTTGTCGTCGCTATGGCCTCTCTTCTCAGAGCGTTTCGCACTGTCCGTCCCTATCGAACACCCACGACCGGGCGCAAATGAAAGGCTTTTCCACCCCATTCACTTCTCGCCGACGGGAAGGGTATCCAGGGGGCAAAAGGCGGAAGGGAGGGGATTTGTGCACCATACAGACATGGTGCGGTGAGGGAGGGTTATAGTTGATGAAGGAGTGGCCGGTTTCCACCGGCACGATGGATGTGGGATTGGCAACCGTGATTGGGCGTGCATGTCTTTCTGGTACCTACACAGTTGTACTGTACACTATTACCCTCCAGTAAACTCATTTTCTCGGAGAGTATCCCGGCGAATATGTAAAATTTTAATCCGCCATTTGTCGGGAAGCTGTGGGTTAGGAAAATGAATGGCATACATTTCGAATTTTGTCTGCCCTTTGTCATATTTATATTTGAAGACAATGTATAATTAATTTGCCACCCGCCCGCCATTCATTATTGATCTGCCACTCCACATCCATTTAAATGCCATTCTTTTGCGTTGAGTTTTGTAGTCGAAGAGGACGGCAGATCGAGGAGTTGCAGTCACGGTTGGCTGCTGGGTGAGGAGATATTCATGAAGTAAAAGTCCTGTGCTGGACCGCAAGAAGAGCAACAGCTACGACACTATGAACAACAATGAATTCGAAGCCTGCCAAAATGTGACGAGTCTCACGTCTTCCGAGGGCAGAGCCACCTGTGTCCGTCCCTCCATACCTTCCTCCATTTCCTGCTCGTCACGTTCCAGTGCTCAAGCTACAGAAATGGTTGTTTATGACCGTAGTGAATTACATAACGTTGGTGCGTTCATAGGCCGGGAACAGCTGTGCTGAGGAAATAAAGCAGCGTCGAAGGGGAGTGAGTAGGACACTAGATAGACAGTGATAACGAAGGCTGCGTTGCGTGGTGAGGAAAAAAGCCGGGCTGTACATAACGTTATGCGTGCAGCCGGCTGCGTAGAGGAAATCAGAAAGTGACGGCAGGGGTGCGGGCGGTTCAAGGGGTGGGAAACGAGTCAGCAGTAGAAAGAGGTGCTCGGTATCGGGGGCACGCGCGTAGTGAGTCGGAGAGGCCGGGAGATCCAGAAGTTACGGTCACGGTATCGAAAGTGCACGCGTATTGAGCAGGAGAGAGCGGGAGATCGAGGAGCTGTGGTGACAGTTGGCGGGTGAGTGATGAGATATTCATGAATTAAAGCCCTGTGCTCGAATGTGAGTCGGAGAGAGCGGGAGGTCGGGAAGCTGTGGTGACGGTTGGCGGATGGGTGATGAGGTATTCATAAGTTAAAACACATCTGGGCTGGAAGGCAAGACGAGTCGGAGAGAGCGGGGAATGGAGGAGCTGTGGCGAAGGTTGGCAAATGGGTGTGGACGTATTCATGAAGTGAAAAACTTCTGCTGAACGCAAGACGTGCCACAGCCACGACACTATGAACAACAACAAAAGTTCAAGACTCCCAAAATGCGTCAATTATCACGAGATCGGAGGTTGAACGGAAGGCCACCGCTTTCCTTCCGTTCAAGTCTTCCTCCGCCTCCTGTCTTTCACATTCCACCACTGCTCGTCTGCCTTCGGATCAACCTGGCCTTCTGCGCCGCATGATCGCCCCGTTCGAAACCGTGATCGCCCCGTTCGAAACCATTCACCCACGCTACGGGGGTGACTAGGGCACTTGCAAGACCGTGAAAACGAAGGATGCGCACTCAGGTTAGGAACCGGCTGCACATGAAGTCGTGCGAGCAGCCGACTGTGTAGGGGAATTCAGAGAACAAAGACAGGGGTGCGGGTGGTTGAAGGGGTGTGAAATGAGTCTACAGTGGAAAGAGGTGCTCGGTACCAGGGGGTACGCACGTGGTGTGTCGGAGAAGGTGGTAAATCGGGGAGCTGCGGTCACGGTTGGCGGATGGGTGAGGAGGTAAAGATGAAGACAAACCTCCGTCCGGTACCGCAAGGAGAGCCACAGCCACAACACTACGAACGACCACACATTTGAATCCTGCCAAAATGTGACAATTTTCACTACAAGTGTTGAATATAGCGACCACGGTCGGCCTTTTCTTTGCGATATTACAAAGATGGTGGTACCGTAGAAAAAATCAGTACAACATAATGAGAGGGATGAGGGGACAGACCAGAATGCTGGTGCGGTGGTGTTCACCGTTTACAGAGAGTCAGGACATGCAAAAAGGTGTGGGGGCGGAGAAGGGGATGGCTGAGATGCTGAGCAAAGCAAGTAAATAGGAAAGGGGGAATTGGGACAAGAGGCAGGCTGCGGTGCGGGTCAGTGAATGAGAGAGGAGGAGGTACTATTATCAGATTGACAACAATTTCTTGAATTCGTCGTCGTTGTTCTCCCCTAAAACCTCACAGTACAGCACAGAATCACGCAATGTTATCGTGGCCCGCCCACCCCGTCTGAGGCTTGTGTTTTTTTGTTTGTGAGTCATGGGTAACGTCAAGAAAGTTACTTTTTCCGTCGACTTGGAAGTGATTCTGGGGCCTCCAGAACGCACTACAGATTCGGAGGTCGTCCAGATGGGTACAGAGAAATTGACGTCCGTCTCTGAGATGGAGGACGGCGACGGCGACGGATCGAGTGCGGTCTCGTGCAATGGCGCGAACATACTTCTTACTGACGATCAATATCAGGACGCGTACGCGAGGTACATAGCGTATTTGGAAATTGGCGGGCAAGTAGGAAGGATTGATGGTGACTCTACCGATTCTTGGGATGGTGAGGGCGTTGGGGTCATAGAAACGGGGACGAATGGCACTCTGAGGCAGCAAATGCTTGCCGAGGAGGTGGTTTTGGCCTTTTCGCGTGACGAAAAGGCGGCGCCACGTTCACGCCGAAACGGAGGATCCACTTGTGTTGCTGGAATAACATTCGAGGAAAGCATTTTGCAAGACTGGCTACGAGTTCGCCCTGCTCACCTTCATCAAAACGGTCGCCGGAAATCATGACAGATGCAGACTGAGGTGGAGCATATTTTCTTGCGCAAGGGGGTTCGGTATAAGATCCTTGGTCATGGTTGGGGGATCTACAAAGTACTGGTAGTTATGGACAATAAAAGTTTCCCATTCGCTTTGCCCGCAACCGTACGTGACCCATCAGATGAATGCGGATGGTGGTCGCACCTTGTGAGTTCCTGCAGAGCACCCGTTGCCTCCTTTGCCTCTCCCTCGTCCGTGAAGTTGAGGTGCAAGCGGGAAATGCTGTCAAGGCCACGGAGGGAGGCATGATTTCCAGTTCTGACGTGCCCGGTTGAAGGAAGCCGCCCTGCGCTCGCCGTGATGCAGGTCAAGGGGTGCTTTCCGGTCGCCGTCGATTTGTCACTTTTCTCTCTCTCTCCCTCATCTTATTTACACAAGAGACAGATCTCTGCTATTATGTACATCTCGCCGTATGCAGCATATTCCTCCTTCGTCGTCGTGTCCGCGTCCTATCCGAAGAACGCTTTTCGCAATTTGGACCACACAATCTTACCGTGGCCGAAAGGCTACCCGGTGCCCCCTCGAGAGGGCTCGGTAGTACCGTACCTCCGAGCGCCGCCGCCCCCGAACGTTGGCGTCCGACTTGTGCCGCTACCAGTCCGACTGCAGAAGGAAGCCGTCCACCGATAGACCCGCACTTCGCGTCCGACACCCAAGCCTTGCCGCCTATCGCCGGAAGTAGGCGGCAAGTGGACCGCGTATCGTACGCGGACGAACAGGACCGTGGAGGAGCCGCCCGCGGATCCGGAGAACCGATGTTCTACGTCGATCCCCGCTGGGGCGGCTACCCGCCGGCGAGTTACGCCGAGCATCCAGGTCCGGTAGACGCCCGTACGCTACCGGTTACCTCCTTCGGCACGCTGGGTCCCGCTGAACCCGGGCTCAAGCCGGTACATACGATGATCCAAGAGTTCACCGCCGTTGCTGACTATCGTATGTACCGCTTGGATAACACCTCGAGGCTCGTTACCTCGGGTGACGCGGGACGGATCGCGAAGTACGTCCAACGCTGTCGTGGAATCCGTCCTACGATGCGCAGCTTCGACGGTACCGACCCGATTCAGCTGCTGCCGTTCTTGAAGGATATCCGGATCACCTTCAACTCGCAACACCTGACCGAAGGTGTTGCGGTACGAGTCCTCGCGCACTTCCTCGAGCGCGACGCGGAGCGCCTGTATACGAGTTATACCATGCGTGGCCTCCGCGCCGGCCAGCTCCACGACGACGTCAGCTGGCCGGAGCTCGTTAATCAATTCTTGAAACGCTACCTCACGGACGACATGTTAGGTGAAGCGTACGACGTTGTCGCTACCGCGCGACAGCAATCGCATGAGACGGAAAGCACGTTTACTGCCCGACTCAAAAATGCCGCGTTCCGATGCACGGAAGTGTTCTCCGAACAGTCCCTCGCGCACTACTTCGTGCAGGGACTTGCACTGGCAACCCGTGCCGCAGTATCCGAAACTGTGCAAAGGCTCGCAGGCAGTCAGAAGACCGATCTTCCGACCATCCGCCGTATCGCCAGGGCGAAAGGTACAACGTACCGCGTTCGGCGCCGTTTACCTCTGCCGGATCCAAAACCGGCAGGGAGGGCTGGCAGGACTACGAAGTCTGCCGCGACAAGTTCGCCCGCTTCGACCCTCCATATCAGGGAGGATGACTGGCAGGCCGACCCTGTCCTCATTACGCAAGGAGCAGGGCCCGTGGGGGCACGAATCCCCTCACCGATGTCGAACGGAACGACATCGAGTTACGCGACCGCATTCGCGGTCACTCCGAGAGTGGCAAGGGGCACGGACCCCCACGTCGCCGAGCTCGATATCTCGAATCGAGAAAAGGGAAGCGCCTCGCCCCGCGTGCACCTCCTCACGGACAAGGAGGCGCGACACGCGGCGACCTTCGCCTCAACGGACGGCAGCGCGTACTTGTGCTGGCTATGCCGTACGTACGGGCACGCCATGTACGCGTGCCCGTTCCTGTCGCAGGAACAACGAATGTTCACGGCGTACAGGGACTACCGCTACCAGATGGAGACGCACCCCGGTGCGCGTAATCTCCTCCGGCAGGCGGCGAGCGAGGGCCGTCCCCCGCGTCAAGGTTTCCCGAACCGATCGGGTGGGGGCGCGCGCTTCGCCCCCCGTGGAGGCGGGTACCGTCGTAACGAAGTCGATCATTGGGATCGACCCGCCTACCGCCAGACGACCACAAGGTACCCCCGACAAGTAGAAAGGGGGGACCAAGACCGTTCTCGGTTACCCCAACAGGTACAAAATGCAATAATGTACCTGCAAGACTGGGTAGAGAATCCGTACCCTCTACCCACGGAGACTCACGAAGAAGAGCCGACTGGCTTCGTCCCCGATATCCTGCGACGACCGGACGCCGCAGGTCAAGGCCCGGAAGTACCCGAATACTTCTCCAAGGCCGCCGAACCGCATTGGGGGAATCGTCCAGACCCACGCGGCCGGCTACTCGAAGAAGACTTGGCCATCGATAGCCAGGAGGTTAGCTCCGATAGCACGGGTAGTTCGAAAAAAGGGTAAAGACGGTTACGTACACGCGGTCGCGTTAGCCGTCTTTTCCCGGCGAACTAGACCCGACCCCGCGTGCTCGCCTAGGACATGGGGGGTATTGTCCGATAACACATCCCCCGCTACCGGGGGCGAGCACGGGAGCTCCTGTAATGCTGATACAGTTTGATGCCAAGAACTAGTCCGATGCCTCCAACCGCCGGTCGTGGCGGAGGCGACGGCGCCTTTATTTCCTACTAAGTAGATAGCGCCTTATTGGGATTGTCCTATTTGTACTGTGTCTTGTCTGGATGGAACCAGGTGATGTAGTGTGGGGTGCCCATAACATGTGATCGCCAAGAACTAGTCCGATGCCTCCGACCACCGGTCGTGGCGGAGGCGACGGCGCCTTTATTCCGTACTGAGTAGATAGCGCCTTATTGGCATTGTCCTATTTGTACTGTGTCTTGTCTGGATGGAACCACATACAGGAGGGAGCGCGCGTCGAGGCCGCCGAAAGCCCGACGTTAGGGGAACAAGGCACCGGGACAGCCGACGTCGCGGTGAGGCGTAACGATGGCGACGGGGGCATCGACGACCGAAAAGATTCGGTCGACCCCCTCACTCCCGCCAGCTCAAGGTCGCCCCGAAGGTTTTCGACGGCGTCATTTGCCTTATGACGTCGAAGATTTACAACGTCCTCGGCTCGATAGCCACAGAGGGAAATGCATTTAAACCCGGCAAGATCGCCGTTGATACGTGCTCGGGGTATAATCTGGTGAGGAAGGCCGACCTTCCCCCCGATTGGATGCGTTACGTCGTGCACGACGCACCTCTCCCACGATTGGTAGGCGCGAATTGCAACCCCCACAAACTTTCGGCCGTCGTCCGCCTGGCCGTGCGGTTGAGGAAAACGGTGTTCCGAGTTCCGTTCGTAGTCGCGGACCAGCTCGGCGTGCCGGTCCTTCTCGGCACAGCCTTCATCGATACGCACGTGCGATGTATCGACATTGAAGCTCAACGAATGCAGCTACGCCAAGGCGGTTCCGTCGCCATCGTCGACGGAAAGGGGGAGCCGACTGCCCCTATCAGGCGACACGGGCGACACACGGGTCGGCCGGACGTACGCGAGGAGGCCCCGCAGGCGATCCGAATCGCCCGCTGGGTTACCATCCCCGAGATGTCGCAAGACCGCGTGCTTGTGACAACCGCGGGGAGGGGCCTCGTGTTCCTGGAACGTAAGCCCTCACTCCAACACCGACATGGAGTGAGGCTGACGAATGGCGTCGCGGAGGTCCTACCGAATTAGACCTTCGACGTCATCGTCGCGAATTTCTCACGACGAGAAAGGCGGCTTCCGAAGCACACCGTCGTGGGATACGCGAAGCGCCACCCCCTTGCGATCCTTACTCCCCAACGTAACGTCGCCGAGGGGATCGCGCACGCGCTACACCTGCCCGCCTTGACCGATCAAGTTGGTGGGGTAGGAGTTGGCCTACCCAACTCCGACGATAAGACCACTGCCGGAGGCAGGGGGGTCCACCCGGACGAACGGTCA
Organism: Chondrus crispus; assembly: GCF_000350225.1. Classification (NCBI taxonomy): domain Eukaryota; phylum Rhodophyta; class Florideophyceae; order Gigartinales; family Gigartinaceae; genus Chondrus; species Chondrus crispus. The sequence continues at coordinate 69,609 of NW_005179242.1, forward strand.
CATTTATGCCAACCGACGGCGAGGGGTAATGTACTCCATCAGCAGAAGGATCGCGGAAATCCACCGATGGATTGGGAAAAAGAGATCGACCTGTCGTACATCGATGATGACAAGCTCCTTGGTCACTTACTCGAGATGCTCCGTAAGCACTCGAGTCTGTGGAGCGGGGCGCTTGGAACGATCTAAGCCAAAGAGCACCGTATTCCGCTCGAACCGGGAACGAAACCGATTCGTTTTATGCCCTATAGGAAGGGCCTGGCCATGCGCGAAATGGTCGCGAAGGAGGTCAACAAGATGTTTCGCGCAGGGGTAATCGAACCCGCGAGCACCGAGTGGGCGTCCCCCGTGGTGCTCGTACCGAAGAAAGACGGCTCTCTTCGGTTTTGCGTGGACTACGGGCGTCTCAACGCGAAGAACGCAGCGGATTCATATCCGCTGCCACGGATGGACGACTGCATCGACTCGTTAGGAGATGCAGCCGCCTTCACCACGTTGGACTGCAATTCCGGTTATTGGCAGATCCCGGTCGCTTCGGAGGACCGGGATAAGACCACGTTTACGACGCACATCGGCACGTTTCGCCACTTGCGCATGCCGTTTGGACTCAAAGGGGCAGCGGCCACCTTCCAACGTGCGCTCGACATAATACTCTCCGGAGTCCGCTGGCAAATATGCCTCGTCTATCTCGACGACGTGATCGTGTTCTCCCGTACGCACGGAGAACACGCGAGGCATCTAGATACCGTCTTGAGCTTACTGCGGAGTTCCGGTATCTCCCTCAAGCTCAAGAAGTGCAGCTTCTTCCGACCGAAGGTGCACTACCTGGGGCACGTCATTTCCCCAGGCAAGTTGAGCGTGGCCGATTCGGCGGCCTGCGCTTTCAAGACGTTCACGTTCCCGAGGACGCTGACGCAGGTGCGCTCGTTCTTCGGGGCGTGCAACGTATACAGCCGATTCTTTAAGGGGTTCGCGAAGATGGCGCGTCCTCTGACCGACATGAGGCGCAAGGATGCAGATCCTGACTGCTACAACCGCACAGAGCTGCAACTTCAGGCGTTCGAGAACCTTAAGAAGTGCTTGATCGCTCCGCCGATCCTCGCGTTGCCCCGGCACGGCCGTCCGTACATGAAAGACACCGACGCGAGTGCCTACCAGCTCGGCTGCACCTTACTTCAGGAGCACGAAGAGCCGAACGACTGGCGCCCCGTGGGGTATTGGTCGTACTCACTGTCCGATAGTGAGAGTAACTACAGCGCTCCGGAGCGCGAGTGCTTCGCCGTAGTGTGGGCGGTCCGCACACTACGGCCGTACGTAGAAGGCACGAATTTCACCGTACGGACGGACCATGACGCCGTCCGATGGCTCATGTCCCTCACCGAGAGTTCCGGAAGACTCACCCGGTCGCGGCTACGTCTGGCTGAATACGACTTCACCATTCAGTACCGCCCCGGACGCGTGCATCAGGTGCCCGATGCCCTGTCACGACTCGTGTCGCCGAAGGTCGCCGGTGATCCTCGCCCCACCGTCGAGGTGGATGACGACATCCCCACTTTCGACGGGGGCACGACAGTGCGAGACGTATCGAACGAGCTCACGGGCCACGCTTGTAACGCGAGCTGTGATCATCAGGCCGTTCATGTCTTCGTAACGACACGGAATCAAGCCGAAGCCCGAACAAGGTCGCGCACATGGACGCGCGACGAACCGCGAGGCGAGGACGAAGCCTCCGCTCTCCAAGGACCCAATTCGTTTTGGGAGGAGAACGATGAGTTCGACGCCGCCGACATCCAGCGCGCCGCAGACCCCGAGGCTGGCGCGCTCGACTCCCCGGTCGCCCCACCGCAGGACGACCTTCCGGCCGCTCTTACGATAGAGGAGATAGCCGAGGAGCAACGCGTGGATGACTTCTGCGAAACAGTTTTGGCATGACAGTCAGAGTCCCGGGACTCCGCGTTCTTCGAGGACCACCAAGGGGTGCTCAAGCGGAGACAACCCTTCGACCGTGATATCGTTCAGGTGGTGGTACCTCGGACGCTCTGCGCTAGGCTCCTTCGCCTGTGCCACAACCCAGCCATCGCGGCGCACCCGGGCCAGAATTGTATGTACTACGCACTTCGATGCGAGTACTACTGGCCCCACCTGGCTGCAAACGTCGCAGCCACGGTGCGAGGGTGTCGAACCTGCGCGATGAACCGCGTGAAACTGAGGAAACGTCTCAACCGATTGAGATTGTTTCCAGCTACGAGGCCCCTCGAGAGCCTCGCGATCGACATCTTGGGGCCGCTCCCCAAGACGAAGACAGAAAAACGATTCCTGCTCGTGATTACGGACCGCTTCATGTAGTGCAATACCCGTCTCGGGTAGGAGGGTGAAAGGAAGTGAGAAAAGGAAAAACTTTGGATACTGTGGTCCGGGCTGGAGGACACACGTGTGCAACTATGCGCACGATTATTTTAAATATTTAATTCTATTTACAAATTAGATCTAGAATCTAGAGCCGAGAGCTACTGTACTCGCCCCGGCGGGGCTATATAGCATAGTCCAGTTACCAACCCAAGTGAGTAAAGGTAACCTGAGTTGCCGGAGTTAGATCTCGCCTTCGTCGAAGACCGCTTCCGTTCACGCGACGCGCTTCACTTCTACGCTGCTAACGACATCCTCTATTGCTCGGGGTCCCCTATCCTTATCCTTTTACCTTTTCTATCTCTAATTCCTATCCTTTTCTATCTCCACATCAATTTTTCCCTTAATTGTGTTGGTTCCATTGGAGTCGGTCGCGACCGATCCGGTGTTGGTGTGATTGCCATCGGGCTGCACGTAGGTCGTAGCGCTGCTACAGTGTCCTGTCCCGTCGGAAGGCTGTTGCAACGACGCCTCCTTCACAGGTCTTATCATACAAGACCGTGTTGGTGCCACCAACCGCGATTGCGATCGCATTGGTGTCGGTGTTTTGCCATCGGGCAACACGTTGGTCGTAGCGCTGCTACACAATTACGATCCCGTCGGGTAGTGCTAATCGAGCCCCCGTCGAAGACGTTGAAGTATACTCAAGGTGTCGAAGACGCTCAACGAGTTTTGGCCTTACAACCCAGCGAACCACGGTCACCTTTCAGTAGACGACGCCCAACCCGCACTCGTCGAGCACTCAAGTCTTCACAAGTCTCTACCACCATTATCCTCCCGGGCCGGGCATTTTTCCTTACCCCCCCGTCGGAGTTGAGCTACCGTGGGCCGCAAGCCCACACAACGGGAAAGGGAGTCTCGAACGCTCCGTAGCGCGTGCCATCGGCAGTGGTTGTTGCTGTTTCTGTTTTTTTCTTTTTGTTTGACCGTCGGACTGTATTCGCGGCCTGCCAGGCACATTGCACTACACTTCAGTAAGCTAACGCAAGTGGTTGCGCTCCGCACGATAACAGCGTACAACGGTCGCAGTTTCGTTCTGCGACTCGTGGGTGTTCAAGTATGGCGTCCCTCGCACGTTGCTTTCGGACAACGGGCCTCAGTTTAATGCCAAGTTCGTCCAGAGCACGTGCCGCGTTCTGGGGATAGCGAATTTGTACACTTCGGCGTATTATCCCCAGACGAACGGGCAAGTCGAGCGATATAACCGAACAATCACCTCGATGCTGAGGAACTACGTGGGTGAACACCAGGAAGACTGGGATGTGTACGTGGGGCCGCTTACGTATGCGTACAACTCCCACGTACATCGCACCACACGCACCACGCCGTTTGAGCTCGTGCTCAGCAGGCCACCGCCGGAGTTCTCTCTCCGACGGGCGGACGGCGACGCGCCCCCGTCCGATAGGGGGAACCAACGTGCCGAGTTCCTGAAGACCTTGGACTCGACCATCCAAAAGGCCTACGGGAGCCTGCGTCGGACACAGGCTCGCTACAAGCGCGACTTCGATAAGCGCATACGACGTATTAATTCCCGGCTCCGTCCCGGAGAATACGTATATCTCAACCCCACCGATGGGGCTATGACATCGAACAAGCTCGCCTCGCCCGCTGTCGGACCCTACCGCGTGCTCGCCAATGACCGCCGAACCATCACGATCGATCGTGATGGGGTCCCCGAGCGAGTTTCAGCCGACCGCTGCGTGTACGCGCCGTCTCCGATAAACGGGCCACGAGCAAGTACGGCGACCCCGCGGGATCTCGCCGACAAGGTCACCGCGGGAACGCAGTATGCCGTCGAACGGCTACTGAGACATCGAGTCATGGAAGACGAAACTATGGAGTTCATCATCAAGTGGGCGGATTACGACACGCCCACTTGGACTGCGCGGACTCACGTCCCGGAGGAGTTGGTGTCTCGTTACTCCCAACGCCTCCGGAGGCGCACCGGCAGAAGCCTCTCCCCAGACGTGAACACGGACGTTCACGCTTAAGGGGGGGCCCTCAACTGCTCCTTCGCGGATTAGCCCCAGCCTGCACGAACAGACTAAATGGGGGAGCGAAGGAGGACAGTGGACCCTATCGGATGGTCACAGCCGGGGACGTGTTCAAGTCAATTCGTCTTGACTTCTCGGACGTCAAGGACGCGAGACATAAGAACAGGACAGTACGAACTGCCTGAAAAAATGTTGGGCCCTCGTAATGACCGACATTACGAGGACGGCAAAACCCCGTTCGGATCGAAAAAGTCAGACGACCCCCCCCCAAACAGGATTGCCGGACGATCCGTTAAGTCCAAGCAACCACCGCGAGCAGGGACGCTCGACGAACGAGGCGATCAGCGTGGGAATCACGAGGGCCCCTCGGTGGGCAGAGTAAGCGACCAGAATGCCCGTCGCTTGTGTCTCGGAGTATCCGAGAAGGTTGGGGCTCACTTCGGGCCCTCCGTCCGCATCCGGGTCCGATAAACCGACGGACGACGTGGTCATGACCCTATCGATAGGGGTCGTGCGCGAGGAAACGCGCAAAAGGCATGTGGAGATGAGCAGGCGAGTGAGGCTGCGTTCGCCCCAACAGTCGCCAGGATTGTTAAGGAAGGGGCGCAAGCGCGAGAGCAACTCAGTTGGAGGGGCAGCAATATATGCGCACGGACGCGAGACACTTCAAAACCGCCGCCGAGACATGACCGGCAATAAGGGAAATTACGGGGCGTGAGAACGTTACACGTGAGCGGCGCCAGATGCGCGCCATGCACCAACACCGATTGCGTCATCACCAAATCACTGCCGCCACCATACCCCGAAAATAACGAAAAATGTAAGGGGGCGAAATTACAGCAGCACGTGCGCAGCGTGCACAGGTACTGCACGCCATACGATAAACAAAGAAATGGCGGACGGCGCTGTACGGGGGTACAACGGGTACCACCAGAAGGAACACACGGCCCCTCCCTCACCGGAGGGTGAGGAGTGTGCGAGCTCGACCGGAACGCCGCATCGGACGGACCCCTTGCACTCTCGACGCTCGAACCCCCAAGCCGACCAAGCGGCTTTCCCTCACAGTCTCCTCCGCAAGCGCTCGACCGCCTGCCGGTCGAGAGACAGGCCCGAGCCGTCCCCCGGCGAGCCGCTCCTGTGCCGTCGAGCCTCCGCCGTCGAAGGCGGAGGGGCGCAGGAGAACTCGAACCCACGACAGCCGGCGCTTCTAACATCTCCCTTGCGCTGTGTACGCCTCCTTCGATTTCCCCGCTTACAGGGAATATGTCGCTACTGGCGGAACGACCGAGAACAACTGCCCGAAGACGCCCAAGGCAAGTGCCGTGGAGGCGGAATCCATACTCAAAAACGGGGGCGCGCCTTCACCACCCCCCCGCACGCCGCGCCACGGACGCGTCGTGCAGAGCGTCGCAAGGGACGTGGATGTCCTCGTGGATGTCCACGGCGGACCCAGGACTCACTTCGAGTGAAACAAAGGTCTCATACGGGACGGACAGCATGATACAGCAGATAATCCCGAAAGAAGTCTCGCTGAAGGCCCCTGTGCCACCTCCTGAAACGGGGAGGGCACGAGCGAACGACCCGACCGGTCGTTGGCCATACCGACGACCTGGCGCTGCGTACACCTTCGCGTAATTAATCGCGATGGCGCACAGAGGAGGGCTTCCACAAGAGTCCGCTAGGACCAACGCGCGCAGGGCCTTCGAGGTCGAATCTCGGGCCATGTCGTGCTGCATCTCGAGCCGCCCAGTAGTTCAAACCTCACCCCGTCCCGCTTTAGGGACTCGCTGGTAGCGAAGGGATCACCGTCGGCGATGGGGTACTGTCGGCTCAGAACTGTTTTGTCCGACGGAAGGGAAATGAGGAGACCGCCAGGAAAGGCGGCGATAGTCGCAGGGAAGCCCTTGGGCCGTCGAGAGCCGACCGAAGGGTGCGGCACTCACGTGCGCGCGACACGCCCCCTTGTGAGACTACATGCGTTGGAAACTCGTCCGACACGTCTCCCTCTCCGGACCCTCCTCAATCGCGGGACCGTAATCGATCGCTCATCGCCCTACGCTCCCCCCTGAATAAGTCGGGACGTATGGGCGGCCTCAGGCCCGGTCGAAGAGCGACCGCGAAAGGCGACCTCGGAGTGACCTCCCCAGGACCGTACCGGTTCCATCCGCCGCAGACGGGACCAATAAGACGTCGGCTTCCCCGGCTCCTTCCCAAAGAAAGAGAGGCGAGTGACGGGGACCCACGAAAAATACGGCCACGCGTAGCCTCAACGAACGCATTGAGGACGCTGACGTACCCCCCTCTCTCTTCGCGGCCCTCCACAGCCATACGCAATGGCACGTGCTAGCCCAGAGCCGGCGATAAGCAGCAACGCAGATGCTCCCAAGAGGCCGAGGGGGAGGGACCAACGGACGACCTCCCCCCCATGGCCACCGCGCCTCAGAGAAGGAAAATACGCGGGGAGAATGGTGAGGAGCCGTACCGCTCGCTCTCCCCGTTCACGCCCCACGGGGGACGTCTACGATATGAAGGACGTGTGTGGAGCACGCGGCAAGGTGCACAATCGGAGGGCTGGACTGGTGGTCCTGATGGAGCGATTACGCTTTCCCGTCTGGGGGCACCGACTGGCACGAGTCGGGACAGACCAGCCCGGAAGAACGGACACACCAACGGAGGTGTGTCAGGAGCTGATCATACGGACAGAGGAGAAGGGTTTCAAGCCCGTCGGGAATCTGTTTGACACCATGCTGGTAGGCGCAGGACGCCATCCCAGTGTGAGAACCCTCGACTCGGAAAGGACTGGTGTCGGGCATGACAGCAAGATTGGACTGAAGGTCACCAATGTGTGGCAGACGACTAATCCTACGATTTAGGGCGTCGGCGATCGCTACAGTACTTACAAATCTACCCATTCCGCCGACGCCATGGCGCGCATCGTCATTCGCGACGGTCGCGCTCCACACAAGGACCCTATGCCTGACTTGCTGACCTCGTACGCCGCGTGGGAAACGAGGGAGAAGGACCAAACTACTCGTCGGCGGGTCAGCGTGGGAAAATGGTAGATTCGGAGTGCACTGTAATGGGTGATCGAGTGCTGAAGCTGACCGCTTTAAAGAAACAAGCATGGGATGGCACGCGTGAGTACTGTGTCATCATCGACCAGAAGGGCATGCTCGCCTTTGTTGGTGTCGTATATACCGAGGTGCGCGCGGGTTCAAGCAAGAAGCGCTGGCAAGGCTGAGCGCAGCCAATGACGCGCAAGACGGCACACGACCCGACTACTTGATTTCCATGCTGGGGCGTGTCAAAACCGGGATGCTACAGCCGGACGACATGCTCACGCCACTGCTGCGCAAGGAGCTGTAGCTGGAATTGACTGGCGGGGAAGTGCAAGAGCTGCTCGAGTCGGTAACCAAAGTATCTGATGCGGATGAACCAGATCGGCGAGGACCCTATGTTAGCGACGTTCAAGGAAAAGGGGAGCTGTTTGCTGAGGAGGCAGTCAGTTTGGGGGAGAACATTGTTTCTCTGCACGGGCTCATGATGCAGAAGCTGCAAATCCTGATGCATTTGGGCGAGCGCAACCGGATGTCATGCCGGCGGTAAGCGGATGTGCCGCACATGCTGCGAGAGCTCGGCAATGACCTCGTAGCCAGCAAGAAGCGACCGCAAAGGCCGAGCGCAAGGTGACCGGCAACGGTGGGGTAGACATAATGCCACACACGCGGGGAGGGGGCTATGAAAAACACGGGTACAGTACGCACAGTGGGGAAGTCGTGCGCGAAGAGGGGGAAGAAAGGTGGCAGGGGTGCGGAGATCGCGCAACGCCTCGTACGGGACTGGACGCCGGTAAGTTCGTCGGGTCTGAGGGGGAAGGGCGAATGACCAGCGTGCGCGTAGGGGGGTGCGATGAGGAGCACGGAGGACAACGGCCAGAGAGCGGAGGCGACAGAGGGAGCATGATCGGCCGTATAGATGGCGTGGCCGGACATGTATTCCCCTCTCTACAAGCACCCGTGGACGCGGACGTCCCAGCTTAAGGGGGGGCCGTGTAGTATAACCCCCCCTGGGGCTTTTTAGTTAGATTAGATCAACAACGGGATCCAATACTGTAGAGCCCGATGCTCTACAGTACTACGGCGCGTGGCCACGTGTACCCCTCGGGTACAGGGCCCCCGCGTGCACACGTGCACACGTGTACCGCGCGGGACGGAAGCTCGCACACACACGTGTACTGTCAGCCACGATGGCTGACAGTATTACAGTACGGTCCGATCTGTACTACAGTAGTCCACTACAGTACTTCGGTACTGTATTGTTATAGATTGTTTTGTATATTAAATATGGAGCAGACCGGCGGCGATGGAAGAGGACAAGCACGGACTTGTCACCCACTGACCGTCAAGGTCCAACTTCCCGCTTATTCTAAGGTAGCGCTCGCTAACTACCTTAGAGCGGCACGGATCGCGGGTTGAGGACGCGCGCGGCACGCCCACGAGCCGGCTCCGCCTCCGCCCGTCGGTAGTGGATCGTTACCCAGTACCGCGCCGGGGCGTCGAGGCGTCGAACCGCTTGCGCGTGCCCGCGTCCTCCCCGTTACCGCTCTACCACGCTACCGGGGCCCGCTGCCCGGTGCCGTTAGCTGGTGTCCCGCTTCACGCCCGTCTTCCCGATCGACAAGGGTCTCGGTCGAACTGTGCATACACGCCTCTCGCTGGCGGTGTTTATGCTACATGTAGTCCAACTGGAACGGGACATTCATTATGTCTAGTTGATGTGCAGTCCAAATAGAACAGGACACTCAGAATGACTAGTTCATGGTCAGTCCAACTTGATTTGGGCATTCAGGATGTCTAGTTCACGTGTAGTCTAACTAGACTTAGACATCCCTTGTCTGTAGTTCATGCCTAGTCAAACTAGACTTGGACTTTCACAATGTAAGTGTAAGTGAATGTCCGACTCTAGTTAGACATTCACTGGACATCCAAAAGGTCAAGTTTTTCACGGATAAATACTAGACCCCGGACTAGACTTCTTGGAATGCCGCATTCATTTCCGAAGAGACAGACGACATGGGACTCTCCATCAATAAGGGATTCAATTGCGAAGAATTTCTTTACTACTGATACTGAGAGAAAATATAACTCTCTCCGCAAAAACAGGAGTGCGCAAGCCATGCCCGGGCTATTCTCTAAAGCTCTAACAGAATCTCCCGATTCAGTTCCCGTGCCCGTTCGAATTGCCCTTTCCTGGGCGTTCGAGAAGGGAATAATTGAAAAATAAAGAACGAACAAATTAGCTTTCCAGTTTGGGCTGCCGCTTTCGTTCAAACTATAGATTTCATAAAATGTTCAAACCTTCAGAGACATTTATACACGAAATTATGCTCCAAGCTATACGATAGTGCTATAGAGTCAACAAATTTTACATGGTCCGGAGTCGGGGCTGGTGCTCAGCCCCACGTCCTTAGGACGCCATCTGAAAACATTACACAATCAGCCTTTTCTACAGTAGACGGCCTGACCGCTACTATCATTTGAACAATGGTGCTGCTCAACCCCGCGTCCTTAGGACGCGATCTGAAAACATTACACAATCAGCCATTACTACAGTATATGGCTTGACCGCTACTATCATTAGAACAATAGTGCTGCTCAGCGCCGCGTCCTTAGGACGCGACCAGAAAACATTACTCAATCAGAGTCGTTTTGGGTTTGTTGCGAATGCAATCAGGAGATTTGCGTTCACTCCCATTATTTCTGTCAGCTCTCCAGAATGCTTTCTGCTTCTCCCTGACTATCTGCAACTAGTTTCCACACGTGTTCTGTCTGTCAAAGTATCCCAACTCATTCACGTATTGTCCGTTGTGAGCACACACGAGTGTTGCCGACTGACAATCACATGCAATTCTTTACGCACCTGCAATTCTCTTGTCGGAGGACAACAAGTGTTTCTGCGGCGGCGCCATGACCTACTGTCGGAATTCATGTTGTAAAATATGAGAGCGGAGCAATGCTTGGAGTGCGCAGTTGCTTTTAATCTTCTTCAGTGTGTCAGCGTAACTAAATTTGGAGCTGATTAGGGCAACGTTGGAAATGTTTTTCGTTGATATGTTTCTCGTGCGGCAGATATGTTTTCCATATGTCCTGCCAGAGAACACAGCCTCGGCTGGATTTCCGTTTTGTGAGGTGCTTTTCTGTTGTCTACAAGCGTCAAGGCTGAGACCAACATACCATAGAGTGAGTTGTAGTCCCTGCCTTTCTCTCTTCCGTTTGCAGTTATTCATGCTGTTAAGACGTGCTCAGTCCTAGGATGCATATCGAGGATTCCTGGGAGGAACTCACTCATGTGTCGTTCTTGATGTCCATTTTCGTATGGTCTGCATTGCGAGATGTATTCAAGATACGCAAGTGTGCAGTTGCCAGGGATTGAATATCTGAAAGTGACCTTTCCTTCTTAATTATTGAAAATGAAAATCGACGATGGTATGCCAATCCCTGGAACCCATGTTCTTTAGAGCCGAATATGTATGAAATCATTTTGAATGAAATTTCACTGTCTTCCGCAGTGTTTCGTACTGTGGAAGGGAAATGTCCCTGAGCTGTACCTGATAAACAGTTGTGCACCAATTGAACTCGATCTGTTTCCGGAATTTCTTGTTGGAACACTGATTCCTCGAATTTTCTCTTGACGATGTGCAGCGGTCTTCCGGTCCCTGGTGATCCCGAAAAGTCTTTTTCTTTGTGATGAAACCCATTTGCAACACCTTGTCTAACTTTTGTACCGGTTTTGCTTCGTCGGGCAAAAGCAATTGAACGAAACCGTTGAATGCACTATTTCCCTTCGTTCCGTGCGGTAGTGTTTTGTAGGGTGCCTTGCAGCACGGTTCCACAAAGGATTTTCCAGACAGAAGGGAAATCGGTCCGTGCAGTAGTGTTTTGGGGGCCCTGCAGAACGGTTCTGTCAGGCAGGCATATTTTGAAATGAGGTGTTTGGGGGCAATTGCGGCGGTATTAGTTTTATGGCCCTATTTTACAGATGAAGTGGGGTGCAAATGTAAAGGGGATGCACTAGTGAATTAGTGCACGTGGATAAGTACGTAGTAATGAAACGGTGTGAAAACAGAAGCGTTTAGCGGGGTGGAACAGAAGGGTTGGTGAGTTGAACAGAAGGGATAGAAAATTGAAATTAGAAATATTGCTCGTGCGTCTGCGATGGGGGGGGCAAAAAATCAAAAATAATTTTGTCAGTATGGTAATTTTGTTGTATGTGCGGGGAGTTGGTGGGTGCGCCAGAGAGGGCGCATGAGGGGTCGACGTTATAATAATGCTTAAAAACAGTTTGGGGGGCGGGAATGTTTGGAAACGAGAAATCGCGCGTAGCGGGGCCATGGGGGCATGTTCCGCAGGCGGTTCTGTTTTCGCACATACATCCAATTTGATACTTGCAGAAGCATTTTGTATCAGATCCGTTCTGCAATTCTGACGGCCAAGAACGCTCCTGGAAGCACACTTTCATGGTGTAATATTCTTAGGCGCTGTCTGGTGTTTCGGAGTTCCACATCGGAAATAAAACCGATGTTCGACTTTCGTCGAACGGTAGGGGCCCTTGCAGTGTTGAATTGTTGCGCTGGGTCCTGCTCGTGTTCATCCGCGGAGTCAGCACTTAGAAATTTCTGCGGCCAGCCACGGGCACACAGTCCACAACAGCAGGGAATCGTATTCAGAGTTCGTAATTGGTCACTGAGCGGGTCGGCGGAGGACGGCTTAGGGAGGAAAGAGTCTCTTGGTCACTTGGTGTGGCCCAGAGTGGAGGTGACGGTTCAGAGGCGGGTCCGAGGAGACGGCTCGGAGTGCTCGCGAGCAGCTTGGCCAGTTGCGTTCTGGTCAAGTGCGGAGACGGTGTTCGAAGTTCGTCATTGTCTGCCTTCCCAACAGTGGTTTAGTCGGCCTTTATTTACTGTATTGACACGAAATCATCTACTAGCCTTCTGGGTTCTATAAACCCATATAACGCATATCAAGGATGCTACTGTAGACTTATGGATAACCAGTGTCCCATAAACGCAGTTATCAAGCAGATGCGTAGATCGATGAGCGACAGCGTGCAACAGTAGGCACTGATACTGGTTTTCACCGGTTTTATTTGTAACTACAAGGGAGGACATCGCGATGCCCACACACACTGCCAACTGAAGATAGCCTTCGCCGGTAATTTTGCGGGCAACTACACTTCATGAAAGGGAATTGAAATTGTTTTGCGATGTATTGGCCTTGAGATTGAAACAGCTGTCGTCGACTCCCAGACTATCAAAGAATTTGATAATCTTAGTGTGACCACTTGAGTCCAGTCTAACAACTGCACCTCAGGTGGTGCGGGTTGCTCAGCGAGCAGTCCTAATCATCATGAACATTACTGGTGCACCACCATCCGCGCCGTTCAGAAACATGGCAATTACTCCTATAACGATGATCTCTGCATTGATCGATAGCAAATCTTCTGCTGCTGGTGAGATCGTCCGGACAATCGTAATGAAATCTTTCTGCAACTTCCATGTCCTCGGCGTCATCTTGTTGAATGGAGATGTCTTCCCTGACGCGCTTGTCATTCACAGCAAACGCGACTGTGACCAGGAGGAGGAGGGCCAAGAGAAAACATGTGCGACGATGAAACATGTTGGAGAGGTAGACCTGCTTTTTCGGATGATTTGAGGCGTTTTGGTTTGGATTGGAGAAAGGCTTTGTGGTGCGAGGGATGTTGAAGGACAAAGTAACTGGTTCGAACATGTCTTATATAGACGTAGAGCTGTCTGTGATGTTCAGGGATGAGACGATTCCAGCTCGTTTGGTTTGCTGAGAAAAAGCCTAGGCTGATACAAGATTAGGGTTTTATTGCACAGCTGTGAACAACTTGTCAGTGTTCACCAAACGAGACAGTGTTTGAGGGGGGATGTTTGTGATATGGAAAGAATACTTCTTCGAGGCATGTTGGAATGGTGGACATTATTTCATCTCCCCCAACTATCATACTATATTCTACAAGCGGAAGAGGCTCCGACTTTCTGGATGATATGCAAAGGTTTGTTAGAATTGAAAGAGGTAAGTTCCAATCAAATGACGCGTTCTTCTCGTCGGCATTATGGTAGAAGGGGCCCGAACCCCAAAAACGTTTTTGCGGTTGAAAGGTTGATATGTTTTCTCTGTAGATAATCTGCATTTTCACCGTTTTCTAAAACGTGAAACCCACACTACGGTTTCAAACTCTCGTAATAGGTTAAAGGCAAAACCAAATAATGCCCACTACTGGAGTGTAGTGGTTTCCCGAAGCGGTGGCGGTATTGCTGAACAGGATTAAAATACAAAGCATGGTTATATTGGGGAATGAGGAAGAGAGCTGCAGTTGTGGGCTGAAAGTGGGTAGTGTTGATTTTGAGAGATGGCCAATCATTGTAATATCTGATAACGGTTGTCCAGGACCTCATCCAAAATGGCACTGGATATTGTGCAGATGCTACCCTAATTCCAAGAAAATAAAACTGCATGACAGTTAGGGTCTATAGAAGGCATATGCAGACCAGAACCAAGATCCCAAGAGAAATCGCTTACTCATAGTTGGTTCAAGCATGTATCGATGGTCGATATACAAACGGGGGTGGAGAAGACCCTTCTCCACAAACCAGGACAGATTCCAAAGCACGAGAAAGGACCGAAGTACTGTCAACCCTCCAATAAAAGGAAAGTGTTGCTTCGAACAGTAATGATAATGGCAAACGATGCAAATGTAGAAGAAAAGGAGAGCATTGATAACAATACGATTACATCCGAACCGGTCGGGTCATTCAGCAGGCCCTTGTAGTGATACATCGGTTGCTTTTCAATGGGGAAATTGCTCCTTGAAACTATAAGACAACGACTGCTGAAACGGTCAGAAATACTATCTAATTCATCCAACGAACGGAATTGGGAATAGGGTTCAGAAGATGCGATGAAGATGCGAAATAGAGGAAGTAGAGTCATTTTATCAGCGAAAAACGAAGCCCGTTATCCGAAAGTACAATATCAATCTACTTATCCCAAACAGCAAGATATGCGGACATGAAGGAAGATCGTGTCCTCTCTTGGGACTGACAGGTCGTTCCTCGTTATGATGCGACGCGAAGAAGAACGTATTCGACTCTTGTGCATATAGTGAATACAACAATGCTTCTCATTGTTTGAGAACCGACGGAAATTCCTCAACACATAACAAGCGCTGGCCCTCTCGCCTATTGCCTACTAAAGCAAGGGCGAGGACAGTGACATTTAGGTGTTGGGGATATAGTGAATTGCCCTCTCACGACCTCGACGCCAGCCCCGATTCGTACCATGGCCCACGGCTAACTCGAACAATGTCATGATGAGCGCCAATGAACGGTCATTGCAACTGCTCTTGATCGACAAGATGCAATAATCTGTAATGTACAGACAACGCGGAAGTTATAGAGCGAGAAGTGACACTAGCCTGCAACCTCTTGCTTTGCTCATTGACGCTATTCCCCAAATATCCATTTGAGATACCCCTGTCCAACTGCCAGGTTGCGTGTCAGACATCAGATTAGCGCCTGCGCCAGATGTTCCAATTTTGAGACATGCAAATCTCCCAGATACGTGCAAGGAGAAAGCGTTGCAAAGAGGGAGAATACGATGCCAAAATCCAAAACTATCCATATCAACGAAGTTTTCTCCCTCAACATTGAGGTCGTTGTCCTGTGCCGAAAAAAGATAGCCTCCCTTGCCAAAGCCCGACACCGCAGCACTTTCAAAGGGCCTTCAGCTCAAACCCTTTTGTCGCGATACAAAGAAGCCGTGTCATTAGTAAGGCTAACTTTCTCGGGTGTGTATGAGGTGAACGCTGGAGAGGGAATAACCCAATGACCAAAGTGGTTTCCTGTAAGTGGTAAATGTGAGCAAAGAGCAGGGATCACAGCGGAGCGCTCGTCCTGCTTTCGGACAGGAAGATATCCAAACATCTTTTGAAGACTCATTTTCTACGGTTTATGAGATGCAAACACGATCAAAACAATGCAAGGATATGTTTCCCTCTTTCAGTGGGCGTCAGAGCTGAAAATCAGTGTTGAAGGCAGCTCAACCGCATCATCACACATGCCCCGTGTGGAAACAGAATATAGTGCTTTGCCATCCGACAGCACGCTATGATCTGCGGCGAGTGGTATTTGCAGTATAGACAGCAGTTGGGGAAAATAGGTTTTTGCTGGAATCGCATGATGCACTGCCATGCATGGTGGAGGGTGATTTGCGAATTGGGTAACACGGAGGGTTGGTGAGACAGGGACCCAATTTTGGAAGCAGGGCACTCCTAGGTAGGGGGTAATATAGTGCAACAAAGTAACAGGACGGTAACGAAAGGGGAGGAAGTAGGGACTTTTAAAGAAACATGGGGCAATGAGCAACGGTAGACACACTTTTCGACAGACCCAAGAAGGGATTTATCTAGGGTTGATTTCAGAAGAGATTGGAAGTTAGAGAAAGCCCTGATGTCGGTGGCTGTAAAAAAGACTTGTTGTCGATGCCGTATAGAGGCAGGTATGCACGAGGTGGGGACTGGGTATTTCGAGACTGGGACATGTCCTTCGGTAACAGTGCGGTATCAGAGATCTACTACCTCTGGCAACAGTGCTTTGATGGTTTGAATGCGAGCACCGCGGGGTCGTGACATGAAAGGCGGTGTCCCACGTCATACTGTTGTATACGGGAAAGCCTACGCAATTGGCGACGAAGGTGAACGTCCCAAGCAGGGCCCTTGATGAGATGTTCCACAGATGAGTAGAACAACAGAAGATGATTGGTCTCAAGCACACGCGGATGTGAGAGGAATATGACAGTTTTCACAGCAAAAGAAGACCATAAAAAAGAATCTGAGGAAATGTGGTGATGGTTCACGAAAGCGATTCATGCCATCCTAAAAACGGATACAACCGTGGCTACACATGCAGATGCGGTCAAAATGCCACTCTGCAACTAGCAGGTTGTAACCCTCCAAAATATCATCCCTCTTTCATTCTATCTCTCCCCTTACGGCACAGTGCAATTACAACGTTGACACCCATATCAGCAACTTTCAGTAAAGCACAACTTGTGCAGGTATAGTGACATTCTACCGTCGGGTAGAAAGGGTAGAATGGCTTTCATAAATAAATTGTTGTGGGGGGGGTGCCCCGGTTGATAGCCAACGAAATGGCGGGGGCCCCACCCCTTCGTTTGCAGCTCATTTGGAGGGGGGTGCCCCACTTTGGCCCAAAAAATAAGGTCACGAAGGGCGCTGGTCGCCCATTGGTTGCAAATGCTTTACTCCTATTGGCTACAATACCGACACGCGTCACGGCGTAGGGAACACAGCAAGGCCCCCAGAATGACCCTGTTTACGGGGGTACCTGCTGCACACGCCCACCAACCAAGGAAACGACCAAAACAGGGTCGCAATTAAGGGTTCGTGTTGGAACCAAACAAAAACTTGAAACACGGTCAACATGGGAATAAACAAGCATTACACGTGTGCATAACTAGGAATAAAATAAGAGTTAATGCTGCGTTTAGTGGGGCGATCGTGGTCTTTTTTGTGGCAAAAAGGGGGTGAAATGGCTTTTCTTGTAGTGTTGAGGGGGTGACGCGGTCAAATTTGCTGAAGCACCCATCCGATTGAGAAATATTTGTAGGGATCGTATGGGTGACGTCTTCGACATGGGGGTGACAGAAAAGAATTTGGTTGTTCTTGAGGGGCGACAGAATCTGAACAAAGTGGACGGTGCTATAAATTGTACTAAATGACAGGCGAAATCGGATACTAAGGCGTTACTAAAAGAGCGGCTACTGGGCTACTCTGCGGTATCCCCATACAGCTGTTTCAGAGAGCAATCCTTCACTGTGTGATCTGCCATCCGACACAAAGAGCAGGAGTACACACGCTTCTTCTTCGCAGCAGGGCCTTTTTCGTACCAGGTTTTTCTTCGCCTACCAGCCCTCCTAACCGGACGACCCCGTGGCGGCGGTAAAGCTTTTGGAATTTGCAGGTTCTCTTTCGTAGCAACGAGCTTCTTCGCATTGAATAAAATGTCGTCGACCCTTGCTTGTGAAGGAAGACTATACTCCATATTGGCGTACTGCATAACCCAGGCAGATGTTAGATGACGCGCTTCAATAAACCGATAGAGATTGCTTGGTCCATACTTTTCGAGAAGAACAGAGACGCCATGCCAACAGGGGAATCCAGACCCATTTGTAGAGTAAGCGCAGCAAGAAGGGGGGGTTTGGGTATTATTGCTAAGCCTTACAAGCCGCAAAACGGTTCCATTTTGCTGACTAGCGACGGTGGCTTCCATTTGCGACGTACCATCCAGAAAACGCACAGAAGACCGATATACGTGAGCTCTCTGAATTAGGTATGCGAGATGGTTCTGTGTGCGAGGAGGGACGGGAGATGTACAAGACAGGGCACTGTCCTGGCGACGCAAAAAATTTGTTCTCTGCAGAAGCACGACCCTTGAAAGCATCTTCTGAGGCTCCACGGAACGAATATTATTCCTAAGATCAGCTGACATCTGGCTTTCAGCCCCCTGTGAAGTTGTGATAAGGTCTTCTAAGCTGGAAAATGCCCTGTACACTTCAGAATCTTCGAATCTATCCAGATAGGCCTTTTGTGTCGCAGAAAAATCTGCTTTCAGAGCGTATACCTGTTCTCGAGACGGAGCATATACTGCTCGTTCATACAACCGTATTCCAACGCCCTTGTTAGATCCTAATCGCGCGGACATGTTTTTTTTAACATGGAGAGGATCCAGGAATAGCGATGCATTGGTCATGACGTCCCGGTAGGCTGCGTCGATGGACTTCTCCTGATCGACAATTGTCACCCTCCCATTAATGTCAAATCCCGGAATTTCCTTACATGCCCGAAAGACCTTTCCCCAGGACTCTTTGTTCTCAGGGCCCACGAAGTGCGCAAAGACCAAAGGACAGAGCTGATGATTTGCATCGTACCCGATTACCTGAAAAGTAGACCCATACGACTGCATTCCTACCCCTTCGCAGTGTGCGGCATCCGCACTGGCCGTTCGTCGACCATGTTGGCAGTAACTCTGCGCGGAAGAAGGAACAAACAGCAATCCGCTGTAATAGCGACCGTCGCCTATATCAGATACTTCCACATCTGCGGCATTAAAGGAAGCATCCTTCGGTAAATCGTTTGCCTTCTTGCACTGCTCGAATATATGACGAGCCGCCTTAATCCGTTGTTCCCTCATCTCCGCTGCACAGCAAGTAAAAATTTCTACCTTATGCCCCACCCCTCTGAGCGCATCTGCGTAACCTTCCAATGCGGCCATGTCTACGGCGCGCGAAATGGTGAAATGACGGAGCAACTCTGTCCGAATACTTTGATAATGACTATATGGAGGCTGACGCAAATACAGGCGCTTCGCTCGAACAACGGAAGCGATTGTTTTGCAAGGCACATTCGGATCGCCTTGCACGTGTTCTAAAATTGCTCGGGCAATCTGATGTGGGGTATATGCAGGGGCACAAGAAGACGATCTTGACGCAATTTTCATTGGACTGTCCGCGACATGTTGCCCGAAGCACTCATTGAGGTGGTCTTGGTACTTGTTCAGTTTCCAAAAACCGGTCCTCGGTTGCCAATCGAAAACAAAAGTCGCATGGCACCCATCTGTGCGGCACTTCATGCGCACTTTCACAGTATTCTGCATAATGTTAACTCCCCGTTGCACCCCGAGGTTCGCAGTGTGTGCTCTAATCAGCTGCTCACATCTCCACCGGCCCTTCAAGGCGATCCCCACTTTCGGTTTAACGTCCACAATTGGACGGGGCTTCCATGTCATGGCAGGCAATCGATCTGCTCGCAGTGCATCTTTCGCACGATTCATGGTTCGTAGCTTCGATTGGCGCTTCTGTAGCGTTCGACGGGTTTTCTTGTCGATATCATCCGGAATAGGATCGGCAGCGCGCTCTTCAACATCCTCTTCCTCTTCCTCACATTCGATTGCAATGTAATTCTTCGGGTCGAAGTCCTCGTCCGACGTAACGTCTTCTTCGGAATCAATTTCCAAGCACTCGGCCACCTCTCTGTCTTCCTCAAAATTCCTTCCTGCCTCACTCCCAAGATCATCTCCTTCATCTTCAAATTGTACTCCGTCGATGCATTCTTCCATTCTCTCCACGTCTGCGAACACCCCTGAATTTTCGCCATCCTTGCTGACATTTTCCTCGTCCATTTTGTCCGCGCTGCTCTCGCGAGAAGGATCGTCTGCTGTGCTGCGAAATCGGCAGAAAAGACGACGGGATGGTGGTGGAGTTATACATTTCTCTACCTCGTCCACATCATCGTTACGTTCACCGTTGGACATGCTATCTTCATCCTCTCCATCCTTGTCAGTACCATCATTTTCAAGCACCGCCCGCAAGTGAGAAGCCATTTCTCTCTCTGTTCTCTCCCTTTTCTCTCCGTCCCTTTCCTTCTGCAGCTGCGCAGCCCTTGCTCTTTCTTCCCTCTCCTTTTGCAGTTGGGCGGCCCTAGCTGCCTCTTCTCTCTCTTTTTGCAATTGCTTCCAGGCTCTCGCCTGCCTCTCCCGTAGAGCGTCTTCCTCGCTGTCACTGCAAACGTCTGACGCGCCCTTCGAAGCCTTCTCGTGCTCTTCATTGTTCGAGCATTCTCTTTGGCGTTGAGTCTCCCTGACATTGTCTTGTTTCTCTTGCGCAGCGCGTTCCATTTTGTCGAGAGAGAGCTCTCTTTCGGAAGAGGTTTTGCTAAACGCGACGAATGCCGGCAGTAACACGACCTTACCACACTGAATATCCTCATCGATTTCTATGTACCGAACTTCGCTCTCCGCCTGCTGCATGGCACGCGTGAGGACTTTCATACACCTGTCCGCACAGCGCGGTTGAACTGCCCGCACTTTGTCGGGGTGGACGAGAACGGCAAGACGCTTGTACTGTTTCTTCATTTCACGCAATGTTGCGTTGCGCGCAGATACGCAAAAAACGTCCATGAGGGGTGTCACACCTTCTTCCACAGTGGCAAGGTGACGGATTCCCTGCGCCATGGTCTGGGGCAATAAGCGCATTTTGAAAAGACGAATTTGAAATGACAGCAGAGGAGGGGCACAGGGGTGACATGGCCATGGAGATAGGGAACGATGTTTGTCGTGGAGGTGACAGTCGATAAGGGGGCCACACCGGCGTGGCGTTCATTGATCAACAAAAGCCATTTCACCCCGTTTTTGCCACCAAACCACACCCCATCGCCCCACCAAACAAAAATCTCCCCTTATTTTATTGCACGTTGGTGATTTCCCACAAAAAGGTACATGTGCATGGAAAATTATCGCCGATTACCAGCTGCACGAGGAGGCCGATGTGAACGAGTGCGTCGACGAGCAGACGTACGCTGCCATCGCCGCGCGCAAGCGCAAGGAGGCCCGCGACTTCATCGACGCCGACATTGATCTCGACGTCGACGATGTCGACCACGCGGCCTATGGCATGGAGCGCGAGTTCGACCTGGAGGACGAGCTCTCCGTCGTCAAGGCTGGGCTGCGCGAGGGCCGGAAGAGGAAGAGAAATCAGCCCGGCCCAGTCCGCCCGCCGTTGCGGCACGAAGCGTCGCAATAAACGAAAGGAAAAGGACGTGATCTCTCCTCATTCGGCCGCAGCCGAGGATCAACTTCTCCCGTCGTATTCTCTCCCTCTGCCCCGCCTCTCCGCCCCCACCCGCCGCGGGAACTTCCCCTTCTTCCCGCGACCACTCCTAGCACTCTTCCCCCATGTCATGGCGATCCCCCGCCTTCCTCCCCTCGGCCCCCCTGTCGTCCGCGCCATGCCCCGTCCCTGCGCCCCCCTAACATTAACCGCCTCCGCGCCCTCCGCAGTTTGGCAGTGGTGGTAGTGGTGGTGGTGGTGGGTTTGTCCGTTGGGGGATAAGTGTCTTGACAGCAGGTGAACCCCTTTTGAGAGCCCTTCCAACATTCCTTCATGACGCAGTGGGAACGGAAACGGCGGCGATCACAATACAGTTTGACCTTTTCGTAACCCCCATATCCAGCTCGGCATTGGCATGGGCATCTCGTGGACGACCCGCTTGACGACCCACTGCGAATGGAGTCAGGGATTTCAGCAGCGAGTACCGAAGCCAGCACAAGAACAAAGAGTGCGAGGAAGAGAGTCAGCTTGATCATTGCGTGAGGTCGGTTGGAGAGTTGGAGTTGTGAGTGAAATTAACGTTTAAATGCTGGATACGAGTTGGTGAGCATCAGGGGAGGAGGGAGGGTGGTCTCAGGGCTTTTTATAGTGAAGACCGAGGCGCTGTCCCAAGGCAAGAATGTGTGACACAAGTCGTCTCGCTCGCATCGGAGCCGCCGCGCGCGCGCCTGTCCGACGACACGCGCGCGCTGCTCCACGCCAAGTACCCATTTCTCGCGGAGCAGGACCGCCGCATGGACGCGCTCATGTCGATGCCAGACTACCGCCCGGACGACTACCGCGCCTACTCTTGGGCGTACCGCACGCTGAGCCCGTGGGCCCCGAGACGTCTCCTGCAGCTGCTGGGCCTCGTCGCCACCTCCGCCGCCGCGCGCGCCGCGCGCCAGGCCGGCAACGAGGACTGGGACAGGGAAGCGGCGCATGATGCGAGCAAAGAGATTGATTTTCGCCCAGGGGCTTGTGGACAAGCAGTTAGCGGATGTGAAATCATCATTGTGGACGCAACAGGAAAGGCTGTATGAAAGGCTGTATCGCCCACAACTCGACAAAACTTGACTGCTTGGCAATTACTGCGGCGTGGTGGATATCAGCAGCCGTGTACACCATACTGAACGGGAGAATAAAAGGCTCCACGCTGGGATGTTTTGCGGAGACGGTCATGTTGAGCCAAGCGGCCAACGTGAGTGCACTCGAAACTTGCTCCCGCCGCTTTGTGCAGCGCATTTGTACATTTTACTCCCCCTTCGCTGGACACGGAGTAACGTAACAAACGTGATGCTGTGGCGTATTGTGGAGGTTGAAACAGTCGATAATGGGGCCACATCGGCGTGGCCGATCACGAGATTAATTGTCCCTACAGTATCCGTGTTCTAGAAATGTTGAGTTTAATAGCTCGATTACTTGCCATTTTGGACTACTACACGGGCGAAGAATCCCAATTGTGTTGTTTGGGACGGGTGACCAAAGGCGACATTTCAGTGGTGGGGTCTAACATACTACTGATATTCTTCCCTTCGCCCCCCTTGTGCAACAAATTCGCGCCATTCACCCCCTCAACACTACAAGAAAAGCCATTTCACCCCCTTTTTGCCACAAAAAGACCACGATCGCCCTACTAAACGCAAAATCTCCCATAAAATAATGATTCATGCTGTAACCATTAGCTCATTGAAACGAACACAAATTGGCGGCTTTTTGAAATGGGCGCGGATCGCCGCGCAACTGAGGCGAGGAATCAAATCATGGGTGTACCCGGCGATTTGGTTATTTGCCCCAATTTTTGTTTTCCATTTCCGATCGATACCATTCCGACGATATTACCCTGATATGACCTCCGATCCCGCCTCTTTCTCCTTCAGTTAACCACGCCTACACCAGTACTCCAACCTCATTTCCAAATCCCATCAGCTCTCATCCCAACCTATTGCACAAAATGACTTAGTGCGTCAAGTTGTTGTGGCCCCTGAGGTACAGAAATGCTTCGCTTCTGCTTTACATCAACTGCGCTTCCACGATTCCACGCTTCCGCTAACGCTGGATCTCAACCAATTCCTTGTGAACCCAATGAGATACAGAAATCTCTATTGCTGCGCGGTTTTTGAACGCTTTGTTTGTGCTACCAATACGTGCAACAACCATGACAGCGAGTGATATCTCGACGATGACTTCTAGGATTGTATCGCTTGCTCCAAAAGCTGCCAAACGTGCGGGAGAAGCGGCTTGTAAGGCCAAAATGACTGGAATTATAACATACTACGCGTCATCCCTTGGTAAAGGCTTCACCGGAGAGTGGACAAAATGCCTAAACCCTGGTGACCAGAGCGACAACTTCCTGATCAATGCTGGCATAACAGCTCTGACCCCGAAACGAGGTGTAGCTTTGGGATCATGCCGCGTTGGATTTCTACTTCGCACACAGGCTACCTATTTCGAAGACGCAAGGAAGGGCTCCCAGGAGTCTATTGTTCTATATTGGACAGGTTACAACTGCCTCCGAGAGCTAACAGCAAAATTTGCCTACATGCCTACAATTGCCATTCCCATACACCTCGGGAACCATTGGGGAATGTTATGCGTAATTCCCAATGCCGAGAAAGGCGAGGCCACAATATTCTGGGGGGACGGTTGGGGTTGGAACCCTCCGAAGGGCCTAATACCGCTTTTTCGCTCACTATTACTGCTCTTGTTTCGAGGGACCTCGATTAGTATTGACCACAGAAACTACATGTCTTCTGTTCTAAAGTTCCAGAAGCAGCAAGACATGTATAGTTGTGGCTTCTATGTCATTGCGGCGTTCTCGACATTCTGCGAGGGGTCATCCACAGGCATAGATGTACCTGGTCTGTATTCTACTTACTCCTCCGTTCTTACGGAGCGGTATAGAACGTTTTGCTTTGAGAAGTTTGTCGATGCCATTATGCAGCGCCCTGCTGAGCCCTCTGCTGTTATTCCTGCTGTCTCTAACGACATGAGGATTGAGCGAGACGGAAAAATAGAAGTTATGAATGCGTCGGTTGAAATGTACGTCATCCATTCTCGTAGGGAGCATCTACGCCGCCATGATGATCTCTGCATTGCTAGCGAAGATACCGCGTCTGTTGACGGAAGTGCGCCCCAGCGTAAAACAGAGGGGATATACTCGGCATGTACAGAATGTTTAAACCCCCGCCCAATGGTTAGATGTCTGGTTACTCCTTCTAGCAACGACGGAAAGGTTGGGTTTGGCGACGTTATCCAGTTGGACACTGTGATACCACCACCCGAGGTACCTCCGAACTCTGAGGAAACGACCAGTGCGCTATCGGTGCCGCTCGCACAAGTCATTAAGCCTCCTGATCAGCATGTATATCTAAGCAGTACAAATACTGCCGCTCCGGAGAAAGTGCTAATGGCCTCCAACTTCTTTTCGTATGTGTATACTGTGATGAAAGAGGGTCACATTCTGGGTCTTCCCTTCGTGAAGGACTACGTGAAGATGGAATGGATTATTCGCGTCCGTCTCCGATGCCGCCGGTATAAAGGTCCGAAGAAATCTACGCCAGACTCGAAGCGGTACGAAAAATGTCAAGCGATATTGATTGCGCAGTTGCGCAGGTCAGATCATGTATGGGAAATGCGGTTTCTTTCAACGCATAACCACGTGCAGGATGACGCTGTGCATGACTCAGATATCAGGAGCCGGTTGGTACGAATGAAGGACAGCCTGAGCTCCCGGTATGCTGGTATTGCCAGGGAGTTTGAGGCATTCTCCGGCCTCGTGGTGCCTGACGTAGGTGAACTGGCAGGTGGAAGGGGCAGCCCTTCCACCAACTTAGGGAGAGGCGGGACAGATTGTCCCTGGCGATCTGAAGAAAGAGATGGACCGAACGCAATTGCCATCACACCCCGTGCTGAGAACCGAGAGGATGAGGATTTGGTTGTGACAGTGTCGGCAAAACATCCCGGGTTGGAAGCGGAGGTGCTGCCGCGACAGGGGGAACCGCAGTCCGCAGAGGGTCAAGACGGGGTTCGAGTACAGATGACGGACTCCATTCACGGATACTTGCAATCGGTAGATATATCCATGGAGGGTCGCGATATAGTACGGGAACTGAAGCACATCTTGGAGTGCTTTGGATATAGCATGAAGATTCGGAGGTCAACCTACGCACATGACAGCGATGGCCTTGCTGGAAAGGGTCGACAGCAGCTTTTGAAAGCCGACTTCGTTTGTTCACGTGGTAAAGAACTGAAACTGAAGTTGAACTGTCGCTTCAAGTTCACAGTGTTGACTGGTGCAGATGTCTTTTTCAGAGGTACACAGGACGAACTAGATGCCGCGGAGGATCTAGAAAAGATCTATTCTGTGAGGTTTTCAGAGGCGTGGCACAACCATCTTCCCTGTGGAAATTTGATGAAAAGTATACTCCCCCCCGCGATGATGAAAGAGGCCTTGGACATGAAGCATAAGTCGCTGGTCCGTACTGAGGACATCGTTCGACATTTGGAAGATAAATATGGATTTCATTTGAATCGTCATGCTATAGCTCGAAAACTGCGATGGCAGCTGCGGAAGAACCATCCAGCAGAGCGTGATTGTCAAGTACTGGTCGAAAAACTGCTAGAATACGTGAACACACTGCCTGAAATGTTTGCAAAGACGCGTGTGGTCGACAAGCATACTCTACATTCTGTGTGTTGGTCCTTCCCGGAATGGAGGGAAGATTTCATGAAGTACGGTGTCGTTCCGGGAGTTTCCATTGATGCGAAGGCATTGGCAAACTGCTACAACATTCCTTTAGTGAACATTTGTGGTAGGACGAACAATGGCGCTCTATGCCTGTACTTCATGGGATTCATTCCTTCAGAAGACTCCGAAGGGTTCGCATGGTTCATTCGGCAGTTCGTGGAATGTATGGGAGTGTCGCCGCGATTGTGGGCCTGCGATCAAGATTTCGCTATCATTGGCGCGATAAAGGATGTCATTCCGGACGCTCTTGTCATCCTAGATGACTGGCATCTTAACCAAAATCAACTGAAGAACACAGCGAGCGACGCGAAGGTGCAGGGGAGGCCTGAGGTTGCGGAGCTGATGTCAGGGGATCTGTATCGGTTAAGAGCCAGCAACAGCTCCACAGAGTTCGCGAGACGAAGAGAGGAATTCGACAAGAAGTACTTCGCGAATAGAGAATATCCGAGGTGGTACTCCAGCTTGTACTACTTCAACCCTGAGATGGTTGTGAAGTGCTTCAACCGATCGACATGTGGGCCCCGATTCTTCTTTCAGGGGTCGGGGTACTCAGAGTCCGCAAACTCCGCGTACAAACGCGTGGTAATGAGACGGGGAATCAGAATGGCACGCATTCCTGAAGAGATGCAAAGGTACTACAGTAAGAAGCAGGTTGAGAGAGCACTTTCTGAGAAATGCGACAAGTTCAAGGACAAACGCAGTAAGATGATCGCACTACAGTTGGGATACGGAAAAGAAGTCTGGGAACGTGTGGCCGAAGACCTTATGCCGAGTGCCCTTCAATACTTCTTCAGCCACTCAGTGGAGTCGGCGCCGCGTTATCGTATTCGCAGTAGAACCTATATTGAACATGAGCGCTGGGGTGGTTGCGTAGAGTTCGCAGTGTTTGCGGAAGAGCCCCCAACTGACGGTGAAGTTAGAATCCACCGCGTTATATGTCCCATCCAGATGCCAGACGAACCGTTCGTATCAGGCCTCTGTTCGTGCTCCTGGTCTCTCTCGACAGGCCTTCCCTGTCGCCATGCTGTGCGCGTCGGCACATTGTATACAGCCGGAGAAGTATCAGGTCTCCCGGAACATGTTTCTCTTCCCAGCAAGTATCCTCTTCACGCCATGTTTCACCCGTACTGGCGAAAAGATGGCGAGGGGTGGCAGGAGGAGGACATTGTTGCTCTGCGGCTGGGTGACGGCGAAGATGCAGCAGGGGAAGGCGACGAGAAAGACCGATACTGTGAGGATGGCGAACAGGACCTCGCAAAGACAGCACGCACCGCCCGTTTAGCATCTCGATATTTTTGTAACGGGCGGGCCGCGTGGAACAAGGTGCATCTCTGCATAGTGTCGAAAGGAATCACGGCGATGAAGAAAATGGATCGAATGATGCAG
>NW_005179243.1:0-4156 GCF_000350225.1 Chondrus crispus
GGGGGGACGGTTTCAATTTCGTGTCTGTTTTGCGTCGGCTTTCCCCCCCCCGTGCGCGAGGCCTGCGACCTGGCGTGGCGACTCCCCCTGTGTCCTTCGCGCGCGGGAGCTCGCGGGGCGTCAGTGTGGCGGGCCGTGCTGCCTGTCGGAGAGCGTGTCGTGTACAGCGTGCGGCAGCGCGGTGGCAGCGGCGCGCTGGACGAGCCCGCGCGGGGGGGGTGGGCGCAGCCAGTGCACGGAGGAATTCGTCTCAGCTGCGGAGAGAGGGGGCGTGGCGTCAGTGCTGACGCCAGGCGTCAGCTCTGGAGAGTGGGCGCGGGGGGGGCTCGGGCGGGAGGGGAGACGGCGGCAAGCTGACGGTGAGCACGTGTGCAAAAAGACGGCAAGAGGCTACTTAACAGCGCAGCCCTGTTTCCGCCCCGTTTCAGGCGTACACGTGCGCATCTTGGCCCCCCCAATGACAGTCCGGCCCCGGTGCGCCGAGATTTCGAGCCCCATTTTGTGCCACCCTCAAATATTGCCCGCCTGTACCATATACCCTTGCTACTACTGTACACTGCAACCTCCCCTCCCTTGGCCAACTGGTCTAGGGTATCCTTCCCTTCCCCCCACCCCTCCCCGCCCTCCCCCATTCGGCCGCCGGAGCTCGACTCGTCACGTGGTTTTGTTTGTCGTTTGTCTTTCTCCCTTCTCCCGTCTGTGCTTGTTGTGTCAGAGCCCGGGTTGTGTTCATTGGTGCAGTCCGTAAATATTGTTGGACATTGTGGCCTACTGTCTTCTTCTTGACTGCACTGCCTATTCGACTGCTGCTGCACTCTCTACCTCGAGACGTGACTGCAAGTGTAAAGTGCAGCATCGCCTCGTGGCTTTTTGTGCTCCTCCAGCCAGCAGAGCCATAACCGATTCCAGAATCGGTTACGTCGAGGTCAGCAAACATTAGCATCTCCAGTGTCGACCAGCGCGCATGGGGGGCGGGGAGAGCTTGGCGAGCTCGAGTGTGTGTCTCCCCCTCTCTTACAGCAGACTCACCAAAAAAAGTAAAAGTTAACATTTCGCACACTGGAGATGAAGCATGCGTTGTACTGTATGGAGCAACAGGGTGATTGCCAGCAGGACGCATTCCACACGCGTCTCGCTTACATGGGGGATTTGCTTGTTGCTGTTTTGCGCCATGAAGGTCCAGCGATGCACGGGCAAGGGGCGGGTGGCCGCGCCGGAGGGGCCGCGAGTTGGCGAGAAAAGATATTTTGGTGTGCTGGCCAACTTGTCCATGTCAGTCGCGGTAAGGGTGCAATTTTTGCATCTCACGCGGACCCGCTTGTCAAGTCTCACACCCGCTGGAGCCACTCTGACGCCCGCACGCGCCCGTTTCCATTTGTCGGCCCCCGCACTGACCGACTGACGACCCCATGCCCATGCCCCTACCGCCCCCCTTCTTCTTCCCTCCATTCCCCCCGCGGGGACCTCCGCGCCGCCTCTCATATCTCACCACCCGAACCCAACATACACACACCCGACCCTTGCACACGCCCCCAATTTCCCGATCTTTATGTCATCAAAACAAAATTCCCCACTTCCCTCTAATTTCCATTTAACCATCTCCCGTCCCCATTTCCTCCCCCCCCCCCACCTCCCCCCCCCCCACCTCCCAGGTTCCCCTACTACTACCCGAACCACAACCTACTTCCCCCCAATCTCCCATCACTTCTTCTCACCATTCGCCCTCTACACTCCTTAACCTCCCACCCTTCCCTCCCGCGCATGAAGCTCCCGCTGTCTCGAACCTCCATTACTCACTCCACACAAATGACTTGTCGGCTTCCTCCTGCCCAAGCTCACAATCCCGTTTCCGCCGAACAATACAACATCCTCCTCGCCCGCTTCAACGAACAAGTCCTCTGCCGTTCCCGCCTCGAGTCCACCCTCGTCGCCGCCCGCGAGGATAACGACTTTCTTCACCGCCGCATCGCAGACTTGAGCTCCTCGCAGCCCACCACCTTGCACCACCAAGCTTCTGCCCACCCTGCTTACACTAGCCAACCCCCTACACATCACTACTCACAGCCCTCATCCGCCGCAGAGTCCAAGGACCAAACGCATATGGACATCACCCCTTCGTCGGACAAGCAAGAAAACATTCTCCCGTCCGAGGACTCTAAGGGTCACGACAAGGAGATTCTCTCGCATTGCAGTGACATTTCTGGCTGCAAGAGTGCTGCCAGGATGCCCGACATGAAAAAGCCCGCGTCCCGCAAGTCGGCTACCGTCACCGCTACCGGTGGCGTCTCTAAGAAGACCAAGTCGAAGAAAGAGCGTCAGGCGAAGGCCAAAATCCCAGGACAGTCGCGGTACTGGACTCGTGAGGAGCATCAGCTCTTCTTGGAGGCCCTGAACAAGTACGGACACAAGAACCTTCGCTCCATCTCTTCCTACGTCGGCACTCGCAACATGACTCAAGTTCGCACCCACTCGCAGAAGTACTTTATGAGGTTGATGCGGGAGGCCAAGCGCCAGAACCCTGTCGGGGCTAAGCCGGCCACTGCGTCGGGAGATGAGGAAGCGTCTGGTGCTGACGATGGCAGTCGTGCTGCCTCTTCCACTGGCAAGGGTGCGACTTCAGCCTCTCGAGGTGAGAACTCCAAGGCCGCAGTTGCAGTCAACAACAAGGAAGCGGATACTGGGGACAAGTACTCTGTACCCAACACATGTGGGATGACTCTACTCTGTTTGGTTGGGGAAGACACACTTGCCGCCAAGACGAGCTAAGCTCTGTCACGGTGCACGAACAGAGCTAAGAGGCTTTGTGATACATGACAGTATAAGAAGTTTTGCTGACTCTGGTGAATGTATCACATCTTTGACTATCAACTTTGGGTTTAGAGTTATGTTTTGACAAGATGGGAGCTTCAGTGGCATGACATGTGCACGCCTCCTCTCCTCTGTCGGTTGGGGAGCGGGGGGGTTACTTGGGAAAGTGCACACACAAACGTCATGCGCCATGCAGGGCTTGAAGAGGGGGTTGTGAAACGGAACCTAATTGCGTTTTTCTTTCAACAGACGCTATGTATTTTACTTTGGAATGGTTGATTGACATGACGGAACATTGATTGTTTATTTCCATATGGCATGTACATCTGCGCGTGCGTCGAGGTCCGGTATATACCGAACGTCGACGTTGGCTGCGCGATACATGTCGGAAATAGTTTTTTTCTTCTACAACTAGAAACACGCACGCACACTACTGATACAACTTTTTGATTTTTACACTGAACATCACTACTTTTACTACTTTGACGAGAGGAATCTCCAAGGGATGCATCTCCTTGATGGAGCATAGGCTAAGGATTAGTGGACGGCAATTGTGCGCCGTCGAGGAGCGGGAATAACATAAACTTTGAAAAGCATGAAGGCGAGTTGTTGTGCCCTTTGTTACTGGAAAGCGGGGCTAAAGCGGATATGGCGGTGTGGTGCAACGTGGTGCGGTGGCGATAGGAGGGTGTGGTGACGGGGCGGGGATTTGGATTGGCGGGGTTTTTCTGTATAGTAGAAAAACGGAAATAATTTCAACAAGCACGCAGGACACTGGGGAAAGGCACGGGGGGAAAATCGGGGAGATTGCGTGATTACACCGGGGCAAGTCCACCACGCCCTTGCGGACACCCTGCGCAAGCACACACGTCGTGGTGATCGGAAAAAGAGAAACTGAAAACGGGCAGAAAAGTTGGTGAATAATATATTCATTGAAAACTCGTCGGAATATAATACTGTACGTTGAGCGCCCTAATGAATTTGAGCAGGCCCGGCAGCGAAAGTGTTAGTAGGGCGCGTGGGCCGTCGCGACGACGACTGGCGGGGGCGGGGGGGAGAGGGGGGGAGGGGGGAAAGGTGTGAAAGGAAGTTCGGATGTGTGTGTTGTGCGTGCTGCAATGTCTGCTGGGCGGTGCTGTTCCATTTGTGTGCGTGCGTTGTCCGTGCGACGTGTCGCTCTGCGCGTCGGCGGGCACGGACGGTCGCGAATGCATTTGTTTGTTAGTTCACCGCTCATTGGCCGGCTGCAACCCGAATCTCGCACCGGTTGGCGCCGCGTGGAACCGCGGCGTCTGACATCCTGCGATGTCAGCCCTGACAGGCCGACACACCCCTTGGGCCTCGGGGG
>NW_005179243.1:8470-12771 GCF_000350225.1 Chondrus crispus
GTTTCTCTCCCGCGAGTCACTTTTGGCCCGCGATCACCGATTTGACTGTGTGTGATCCGACCCTCCCGTCCTTTGCATCCGTCCGCCGCCGTCGCCGTCCCTTTCGCGACACCCACGTCCGCCCGCCCGGCGACACCCACGCGGATGGCTGCAGCTCCGTAACGACAAAATCCTCGCCGTCGTCCGCCGCGGCTGACATCATCAATGTCCACTGTACCTCTCTGTACTCGATAACGTCAGTAGTGTCCGCCTGACGCCTTCTGACGCTGAGCTCCCGCACGCTGCTGTATCTGCTCTACCCGTTGCTAAATGCCCGGCCTCTCGTACAACGGGGCCCTATACCGTACACGAGGGACAAGCGGGGTCAGCATGTTCGCGGAAATGCCGCAGCGTGTCATGCTCGACGCCGCGCCGCCGTAATGTTATACGGACAATACAACCACGCCAGGCCACGACGGCTTTGTTCAGCATAGCTTAAAGGACGTGGCCAATTGGACCATTCCCACCAGGTACCAGAAACTTGGTCCTTGCACAACCAAGGACGTCTACAGTACGAGTGAGCCGCTTTTCTTCAAGCTAGTTGCGCGACGTCTCACATACCGATTGCTCGACCAACGCATGTGCAGTATTCTCCATCTGGCAGCCAGTCAACCATCCAACCGTCAGCAACCACCTCCGGGAGGCCGCATCCCCTAACTGTACATGCATATTAAAACTACTCTTCTCTGTAGTACAGCACTGTATTCGAACTGCACTCCCCTACCGCGAAACCAAGTCGAGGACAACGGCACCACTGTGCAGTAAACAAAAAAAGTCTTCAAAAACACCGCCACGCACCAGCGCCGTTCATTTACTTTCCAGGTTAGTCAATATAAGTTTTTAGAGCTATACAAATGTACACACATCATCCACACCGCCATGTCATTCCAACGTCCTCCATTATGTCCCCCAGTAGGTTACCGACTTTCTGCGCGTCTTCTTCTTGCTGTTCCCTCCGTACCGTTCCATCCAATCAACTGGTATGCTCATTTCCGCTTCTGAAGCCAACACGGGCCTCCCGCGCGGACCTTCGTCTGCCCCCGTCATCACCGCTTCGAAGTTGCGGATCACCTCAGGGTTTTCTAGCTTGCTTTCAATTGCCTTGAGCATGCCCCCTACAATCCCGATAGTAGCTTCCACTTTGCGACCTTCTCCGCGGCGGCTGAAATCACGCAACTCGAACCCGTCAACTTCCTTTGCACCGGGGAGCCCTTGGATCAGGTACACAATTGTTGACTCGTACAGACCAAAACGCTCAGGAGCAGATGATAAACCGATTCGCTCACCCACTGCTACGTCTTTCGCATACTGATTCACAATTCGCAACCACAGCGCGTACATATTCGTGCTCTTCCCAACCACTTTCCTGCCTTCCCACATGTACTCCACATCTTGAGCCATGGAGTTAAAGCCCTGAAGCTCGCTCACTTGGAATACCGGCTTTAAACCGTCTTCAGATTCCAAAATCTCATTCAGGAACACATAATGCCCTAACTGCCGAATAGTCTTAAACCCGGCGGGATACACAATTCCGTTTCGGCAAAACGCTGGCGCGTTCTTTCGAATTTCTCCCAGCTCAATTAGAAACAGCCCATCCCCTAGGTCTTTAGGCAAACAGAGTCGCCCATCACTATCTCGCTTGATGTCCACAATCGTCGGCCTTAACGTCCGAGGTCTTCCTGTCGGAGCAGAAGGGTACAGTGCTTCTACCTTCCTCTTCAGTTTCCCAGCCTCATCAACGCCGCGACGAAGAAGTGAAAAATTCGGTTTTTCCTCCACGGGTTCCAATTTCACTTCTGCCTTCTCTTCCTTGGCAGTAGGGGCCGCCTGAGAAAGGGATTCCCCGTTGCCAACCCCCATATCGTCATCGCGCGTGTACTGCTCAAAGTGCGGGTCATTCGCCCGGGAGCAGAAATACCTCACGAGCGCGAAAGCACGCTTGATACCAGACGCCGGCTTAGGCATCGCCGCCCTTTTCAACGACTTGACGTCGTTTCCATTTTTCCGCTGCCAAGCCTTCATTGAGCTTGCAAATTGCAACTCACTATCAACAGCCATATAGTCCCACCCGTTCAACCCGTGCCTATCTACTCCAAGCAACAGAGAACGGTCGTGGCAGCTCTTCCACCACAGCGGTAGGTCTCTTGTCTTCTTGAAACCTCGCAGGATCGAGTTGAGCTTCTTGTGGGTAAGGACTTCACCACGCAAGACTCGGAAAAACTGAAGTCGCTCGATCAACCGCTCTGCACGCTCAACTGTTAGCGTGCTGAAGACAGTAGACGCCTTCTTGCCTTCGTTGATACGGTCCACCCGTTCGTAGTCCTCTTCCTCCTTTGCTGCGGCAAGATTGGAGATGCGGTGAGCTTCCCCAAGCAGCTCCAAGTAAGCAGCTTCAAGAGTTTCCTCATACTTTTGCTCGAATGCGTCAACTTTTGTATTGAACCAATCCCAGTCAACCGACCTACCGTCTGACTCGTATTCAACCCCAAAGTTGGCGAGCGCTCTTTCAAACTCAACCGCTTCTTTCTTGGAAAACGGCTGTGATCTTGCAACTCGACGTGCTGCACGTTGGCGAATCCTCTGTAATTCCTTTGCGGCCTTCCTTGCAACGAGGTCATCCCTCCTCTGCTTGGCTCTTGAAGCAGCGAGTTTCTTCTTCTTCAACTCCCTTTGATCCCGGTCATATTCCTTAGCACACGAGTTAATGATTGACTTCAGACGCCTCATTAATGACTCGCTGCTCGGAAATGGAACCAGCCCGTCCTCATCCGCCATTTTTTCCCTCGCCACTTTGGCATCCTCCGGGTCGTTGAAGCCATCCTCGTTGCCGATTCGAGGACCACGCTTCGGAACAAGACGAACAATTTTTTTCTTCGGCTTCTCAACGGCGGCAGCGGCTGGTGCACTGTCTTTCTCGTTGCTATTCTCGAAGTCATCATCCATCTTGTCCTCCGGCGTCCTTTCTGGTGACATATCCGAATCGTCGAGGCCATTGTCCGCAGAATCTTCACCCTTGACACTTTCCTTCTTCGAGGAACTGTCTCCGAGCTTGAGTCTCTTTCTTGGATGATGCGCACCACTTTCGTGACCAGCCTCCTCGTCCATGTCGTCGCTAATCTTCTCATCTTCATCCTCATCAGCGTCCTCATCGTCATCGTTGTCCTCCTCCGACCCATGCGATGCGTCGGTTGCTTTCAGTGCTTTCGTCGGAGTTCCATTCTTCTTTGCGTTTAACGCCTTCTTGTAGCGGCCATGAAAGCCGAGGTCGGGGTCGCTGCGAATCGCATCCGTCACTCCATAACCGTGTTTGAACGAGCCAAGAATTAAATCGGCATCATCGGCAGACGTCCAGTACAATGCAGGCGGCGGAGTAAAGACTCGGAGCTCGCCAGCACGCAAACGCTGAAGGGAAGGATGGTCGTGGACATCGCGCAAACGGCTGAGTAAACGAAGTTTCCTGGCCCAGCGAACGAATTTTCGCTTTTCGTCAGGCAGAGCGGTGCGCTTAGCTTCTACGACAAGTCGATTGACATCGGCGACGACGTCCTCCTCGGAAAGGTGCCTGCTGATGGGATCCTCCCTCAAGATCTCCATAAGAGCCTTCTGCTCGACACCTGGACGAGCGTGGACATAACATTTGGCGACAAATTCGCGTGCGACAGGAACGAGCTCAGACGGTTGACGCTCTCCCAATCGGCCATTTGTGATTGCGATGATATCTTCCCAGCGACCATAGCCCAGACGCATCATTTGAGCCCTGAGTGCAAGAAACTCTGCCTTGATCCAAGCACGTCGTTTTCTCTTCTTCGAGCTAGTTGGCATAGCCTGTTTGACCATCTCTGCCGGGAGGGTGAAAACGAGGACGCAGTCTGCGAGTTTGATGACGCTTTTCGAGACGAGAAGATGGGGTTTTGAATTAGGAGTGAGACGGATTTCAGTAGCATCGTCATCGGGTTCTGTAACTGTGAGACCGTTTCTACCTAAACAGTGAATATAAAATTGCTTCGTCTGCGAGTCAACTTCAATGCGGGCATGAGAGCGAGAGAGTTTGTTGGAAACGCCGAGACCGACGTTGACACCTTCCTTTGCAGGTTTGAAAGGATGTGTGGCGGTGGTGGCTTGATCAGATCGGCCCATGACCAAAACGGGTCTACGAATAATCTGCTTGAAGACGACATCCTTGTCAGGGAGGAAGACCTTTCCTTCGAGTTTGGCAAGCATTTTCGGTTTGGGCTTGCCAGCTCGCGCGGTGTTGGTAGAGA
>NW_005179243.1:14004-15228 GCF_000350225.1 Chondrus crispus
CCAGTCCAACATCCCTAACTCCCTTCCCCCCCTGTCCTCTACTCTTCCGTCCCACCAGGTCTCTCCCGCAACTCCAACTCTATCAACTTTCGTCACAAAACCGCTACTTTCTCCCCCCGCCCCTCCGTCTCCCTCGCTCTTGCTTCCCCCCTACCCCGCACGCAACGTACGTGTGCCATATCTGCGCTACGTCAACAGCAGCTTGCCGTTCGAGGCACCGTTGCGACGAAATCCCCAGCCATAAAAACACTGCAGCCGGTATTACACCGGCCGGGACCACCCCTTTGCGCACGGAAAGATTGTCGCCCCGCAAATACGTCCACGACACGCTCCTCCGCTGTCCCCACGCAAACATCCGCCTGTATAACTCGCTTGTCTGACCGTACGGTACGGTACAAGCGTAGCCATATCTCTCGACGCTCGAAATTTCCTCATTGCTCCTTCGCTTGCCACACATACAGTGACTTTACACTTGCCGCCCTCAATTGACCCACACACGCCCCTCATCTTACATATTTCTTATCCCAGCACGTTAATCTCGCCATGCGCGAGACACCAAAATCCTAAAACCCCTCTTTCCACCCTCCGTCGTACAGTACAGTGCACCATACCAGCACCGTACCGTATCTCTACAGGATGAGGACCTGTCCTCTGCACGCACATCATGTCTTCACATGTTCATCACACACAACTCAATGTCATTTCAACTTTTTTCTTACTTTCTGTCTCCCTGTCTCTCGGTTTCTCACACCGCCGTCCTTGCTTGCCGTTCCTTTCGTTTGCGTTCCTTCGGCCCACACACGCCCGTCACATACAGCCATATCTCCCCTCCCCCAAGCCCTAGGCAGCAATCCCGCGCCTCCCCTCCCATCAACGCACACCCCTCGTGTGTCTGCACGTCTCTCGCTCACCCACTTCACCAACGGAACAGCACTAACGCCCTTTCGCCCGCGCCTCGGCTTACACGTATCAAAAAAATTCTATCTCCGCGTTTTGCGCCTCTCTCAACCATCCTGCCACATGCGCGTCCGCCCGCAACGCATTGCCGTCACCGGGAGCCCCCCGTTGCAATCTTTCCAACACCCCTCATTCACGAAATTCCGAGACCACGCGCGCCCCACCCTACGCTCGCTTTCCGCCTTACATGCTGTACCAATTCACGTCCCGCCCCCACGAAAGGTCTTTGTAAGAGGTATGGCAAAAGCGATCGCTTATGAGAGAGAA
>NW_005179243.1:15328-21578 GCF_000350225.1 Chondrus crispus
CCCCCCCCCGCGCCTAGCCCAGTCAGCGTCATTCCTTCTCCGTACAAACCCCTCTCTCTCGTTACCGCAACAGTACACCATAAAACAGCTACTGTACCCACATGCAAGTACCGAACCCTTCTCATGCAACATAACCCCTGCTGTTGTCAGGAAATCGCCACCGAGTCTACAAACACGCCGCGGCCCTGCCGCTGCACCGCTGCGTTGTAGCATTTCATTGGCGACCGGCACCGCCCTGGTAACACCCTTGAACGCCTCGTCAATCACCAGCATTCGCATCACACGCACCGCCCAGTCCCTCCCCGTCGTACCCCCAGCTTCCAGCTTGTGCGATCCCCGATGCACCCCCTTTTTAGCACACAGCAAGGACAGGTGGCCCACCTAAAGTTGCCGTGTTTCTGCTCTTGCTGAAAACTACCTGCAACACGCCAAGGGTCCGCGTCGCAAATCCAGCCTCACAGTAACAGAAATAGTACACCCACTTTCTCACAAACACATCATCGAAGCCCGCCGCCGCCACGTCCCCGTTCTTTTCGCTGGCCAAAAAGCGTCGCCGCCACTCCTTCAGCGTCGTCGCATAGTGCGGCCCGATGTTCTCCACGCCCTCCACGCACAGTTTGCTATTCTTCGCCATGGCTGTGACCAAGGCCTCGAAACTCGGGCAAATGCCCCCTGGAAAAATGTACTTTTGAATGAAATCCGTCGTCGTCCGATACTCTTCGTACCGCTCCTCGGGCGTCGTGATGGCCTGCATTACAAGCAAGCCCTGGGGCGCAAGCAAGTTTTGTATCGCTGCGAAAAACGTTCCCAAGAACTCGTGACCGACGGCCTCTATCATTTCAACCGACACAATGCGATCAAAGTGGATGCCGCGCGCGGCCACCACGCGATAATCGACAAGCTCAAATGTGATACGGTCGGCCACACCTGCGGCGTGTGCGCGTTTATTCGCGAGGGCCAACTGTTCACGTGATAAGGTGATGCCTGTGACACGACAACCTGTGCGCTGGACAGCGCGGATGGCAAGTTCACCCCAGCCGCAGCCAATGTCGAGAACGTGAGAATCGGATGTGATGCAAGCCTTGTCGATGACCTTGTCAATCTTTGCGTGCTGCGCAGTGTCGAGGGTGACGGACGCAGCCGGGGCACGCGGGTCGAAAAAAGCACAAGAGTAGGTCCAGGTATGTCCCAAGAAGGTGGCGAAGAGCTGGTTGGACAGGTCGTAATGGGCCTCGATATTCCGCTGGGAGCCGGACAAAGTGTTTCGCTTAAGGGTGTGGAGGAAGGTGTTGAGGCTTGCTCCCATGCGCGAGGGGAGCAGGCTGGAGGCGGAGAGTTTGGCATTGTCTCGGTTGAGAATGAGGACGCGAAAGACGTCAGTGAGGGCGTCGGAGTTGTCAACGGCAAAGTACTTGAGCATGAAAGCCTCCGCGAAGCCGATGTCGGCAGCGGCGGCGACTCGCGAGTAGAAACATGGGGGGTCGTGCACGACTACACGAGCGACGGGTCGCGCGGCGGCGGCGGCTTCGGTGGCGGACTGCCCAAAGAGGATTTCGGTGTGGTCCGGGTGGACAAAGGTGAGAGAGCCTTTGGATATACCGCGTGCGAGGAAATCTTGGACACAAAACTGGTTGAACTTGGCGACGTATCGCGAGGTGGTGGAGTAGAGCGATGCAATGAGGCCGAGCGGTTGCGGTTCGGGAGAACCTCCCATGGGTTTGATGTTTCGGGTAGAGGGGGAATTGGGGAGACCGGTTGGTGAAGGTGAAAGGGCGCACTGCAACAAGTAGCAAACCGTGTGAACGGGAATGTGAAGCTTAAAGGATGCAAACGAAAGCAATGAGCTCCTGCGGTGAGCGAGAGTCGAAACACACGAAGCGAAAGGAGCACCCCAATATGGCAGCCAGCTGTCGAGTGTGAGCCGGCGGTCTAGAAAGAGGGATCACACGCAACGAGTGTGGATGCGGACAATGACATCCCACCGAGCATGCACAGCGCAGTTCCCATCCACGTCTACTGCGCAATGGCGCCAGATGATGCTCGGAGGGAAGGTCTCGGTTACTTGCGACCCAGCGCGCCTTCCTGATACTGTACAGTAGCCCGCGCGCTACCCGCCACCATCAACGCTCCGCAGGAAACAGCCAGTGCACCCGCGGCAACCGCATCCGCGAGCTTGCGTGGCGAGCGATCGCCCTTTCAACAGACACGCGCACTGCCGATGGCCGCGGCACGTTATGATTTGCAGCATGCCTTACGGCCACGCCTTACTTCAGTGCCCACCCATCGCTGGCAATGGGCGCATCATCATATCTCTCCCATCGTCCTCTGCGCTGCGGTCCACGCGGCCCCGCCGGAGAGCAGAGCGCCTTGGCTTTGTGAATTGATGGCGTCAACCTTACATTCACACAGGACGCTTCGGCTTGCAACAATCTTATTTGCTGGGGGAGAAACTGGCACAGTACAGTAGGCCAGGCCAATTTGATGTCTGAGAATCTACAGCTCCATCTTTGCGATAGCATACATGTCCCGTGCTGTATGACTGGACGTACAGTATCCTTGCGATGCGGTACCCACACATGCCATCACTTGCAATGCATGGAATGTGCAGGTCGATGTAGAAAGGTGCGAAGAATAACCGTGCGGTCGGTTTTAGATTTTGGAGAGCATCACAATTCATCATGATTTCGTGTCCACTTAAGTAGAATGACTAGTGCTGTACACAGCAGTTCACCCGAGATGTGATCTCTTTCTTGTATGCCCGGAGGTGGCAGAAGAACAACAACCAAGGTAACATTCTGCTGCATAAGTGTCTATCCGACCCAGGCTTGCCCTTTTCTTTGCCAGAGTATATTGGATAAATTGAACACTTAAAACGCTATCTTGGACACTGTTGCCTTGACGTACAGCACTTGTTTTCGGCAATATAACATCTTGCAGAACACTGAGATAGAAGCTTGCATACGCAGAAAGATTAAAAATAGAGAATTTTTGTTACGTACCACTTTCTTCACCTCACTCCCGAACGACTTTCGAGGTACACAGTGTCTGGGGCTTCGCAAGTCGTAGAGTAGTGCCCAACTTGACCACAAGCAGAGCAACGCGACTTTCGTTGAAGCGCTGCGACCCCCTGTTTCCGCGGTTTCTTCGGCCGACCTGCCTGCCTCGGAACTCTCCACGCGCTCATCTGTCTGGCAATAGGCAGAATCTGCAAATCCACGTTAATGTCTACGTGAGAGACA
This sequence comes from Chondrus crispus, assembly GCF_000350225.1. Taxonomy (NCBI): domain Eukaryota; phylum Rhodophyta; class Florideophyceae; order Gigartinales; family Gigartinaceae; genus Chondrus; species Chondrus crispus. The sequence goes on from NW_005179243.1 coordinate 18,568, forward strand.
AGGGCAGCAGCAGCAACATACTGGCTTTGGAGTGTTGCATGATGAAAAACAGTCGATGCCCACTTTGTGTCCAGATGATTCCAGTGTGCAGCCTCCGGGACGTTCGCATGGCGCTCGCGCAGATTATCAAACACTAGCACACGGCTGGGGGCTTGCGCTTACGTTTCCCCTTTATAGCGTCGCAGGAGTGAGTAAGATTGAGTTTTCCCGCTTTCCACAAGCCGTTGTTTGCCGTGCGGTCTGGTTGGGCGTTGAAAGTGTATGAGCACTCCTAGGATGGGCACTGTATACGCAGGCGCCCAGAGTCTGACTTTTTACCTCGTGAGATCGGCCCAAGGTGGCGCACAGGGCTAAGGATGCCATCAAGCTGCTGTGCTTGTCAGGGAACGTGCTCCCTTTGATCAAACTCATTCCGACGACGCCCTCTTCACCTCTTCATCACTCCAGCGCTCCTAAGAAAAGGGGCTCATAAAAATGTGGTACGTAACAAAAATTCCAAAATACGAGTGGTACGTAACAAAAATTCTCTTAAAATATGATGCAGATGGAATACCTAGTTGCCTTTTTAAACAGGCATTCTTCGTTTCGAAGTTATTTTACAGGCGGTTTTAAGATGATTTAAAAAAGCGTCTTTTCCAGGCAAATCTAAACGCGACCAGGAAGAACATGCAGTTCTCACAAAGTTCTCTCTGGCACCAAGGCAGGAGTCAAGTGCGTTGGCGGGGATATCGTTTTCCTTCTTGTCAAGAAAGCGCATGTCAAGAAAAAAAATGTCTAAAAGTGACCTCATATGAGAGCAACGGTCCGATAGACACTAGATCCCGTCCAGTACGGTGCGTATACTGTCCTGGATGGGAGCGCTCGGTAGTGCAAGTGGACCTAGTGTCTAGGTGACAAATGGCCTCATATGAGGCCATTTGACCTCATATGAGGTCACTTTTCAACTTAATTTTTCTCGACTTGTGCGAGCTGAACAAAAAGGAAAAAGATACTCTCGCCACCGCAGTTGACTTCTGCGCTTTGGAAGGGTGGAGCTTGGTGAGATCTGCACGTCCTTTCCAGGCTTTTTGAGAATACCTAAAGAAGAAGCTTTTTTAAAGAACATCAAAACGTTTTTTGTTGATATCTTCGAAACCAAAACGCCTGTTTAAAATATCATCCGATCGTTGAAACTATATTAGATTCTTAGTATTTCTGTGTATTCATAACTGCTATCCCGATGTTTTGCAGGAAGCTATTACCGAGGGAATATTGGTTAAAGAAATGGTGTCTAAACTGATTTTATAAAATTTCGATTTAATGTATACATTTTTGCAAAAAAAAAACCGGCCTCATATGAGGCCAAGCCTGACCTCATATGAGGCAAATTGCCGGTCGTCTAGACACTAGTCACCTAGACATCTATTAATAAATGAAGCCATGTGTTGTCTCGTGATGCAGTTGAACCCCATGACGACCCGACACACATGAAGACTGCAATTTGTGTTGCCTGTTCTTTGGGAGCCGAAGTTGCATGCCCGACAGCGCAGACATCCTGTGCGGTCGCACTCACCCGTTGGGAGATGCCAGGGTCGTGATGTCCTACCAGACTGACACTGTAAATGAGGAATGAGTGCCCACAACACAGTCTGGTGACCAGACACCTCGATACTGGACACGTGCACTCAACATCGGGTTCGGCGGCAAACTGTACCACAGTACACGTATTACACTGCTTGGCACGAGTATCTGCCCAGCTATCCCCGCGCTTCGGTTGCACAAAAGTGCTCTCATTGTACAAAAAGTACCAGTATATAAACGTGTGGATCCGAGCTACACGTATTAGTCGTCTACATCCTTTGTGACCAACGGAAATGGCAAACACGCCATACACGCCATACAGGAACCGTATCTTTTCAAATCTTCACGCATACTCGCTCATACGAGTCCCCATCACATATCTCTATCGACACACAGCCCAGAGCCTCAACCTTTCTACTATTCAGTCTCCGACAACCCTACACAATCCTGTTTGTGTGAGCCTGATCACCGAACCGTACTTCAGATCCGCAACTTGCAAACCGTCCTTCTTAAAAGCTGGAAAGAGAACTCGACAAGAGCTTCGACTTACAACCGCATCGTGCCAGCGATCGCGAGTTTTAAAGTATTCCACTGAAGCAATTGAATCGTTGATGAAAATAGCAAGCTCAGCAGCTATGAGTTCGTTGGCTTTCCCATTTCATGCCCCTAAAAAGATAATGCCCTGCTCGCTTTTCCAACTTCACAAGACATGACATGAAGAAAGCAAAAACATCCTGGAATTTATTTTGCGTCCCACGTACCAATCACAAATCTGATCTCCATATACCGTAGAATACCATATCATGCGAATGGGCATTGGCAATTACTGCCTCTACAATATAGTTGCTCGAACAAGTATGGTGCATATGGTCGATTACGCAGATGGAGGGGGCGGGGGGGGGGGTTGGATCCAGCGCAGACGGAAGATTGCGTGACATCACGCACCACGTACAATGGCCATGCTGGCGAGGGACGCACCTATCACGAGGTGGTAGGACCCAAAACTGTCAGAAAGGGGTCTTCTTTTCCGGAAAAGCGCATCAAAATTGTGTTGAAACGCTGAAAGACAGGGACGCTGCACTTTTTGGCCCAGGTGCGATGGGGTCATCTTGGGATATCATCTCTTAACTGTACCCAAAGTACGACTGAAAATGGTCGAAAACCTCTCTGAAAAGAAACGCTTGCGACGTTCCATTCGATCCCTTTCACGCACCGCCCGCCTCCCTCTCTCTCGCCTCAACATTTAGATTCCTCGAAAATTTTTCCATGCCACTCGCCCCCCAGGCCCCTTGCCTCATCATTCATCGTTGTGTGTTATCTGCGCCCCACTTGGAAGGACACCTGGTCTTTCCCCACACCTCTCACTGTTCACTTTTCCGCCCCTGCTTTAAAGACAACCTGTTTCCCAACCAATTTCCCAACCAATTTGCTTTTTTCACCCTCTCATCACT
>NW_005179243.1:21678-101218 GCF_000350225.1 Chondrus crispus
ACCAACCCAATCGTACATCCAATATTACCTCCCCTGTCTCGCAAAAACCACTTCCGCCAAACCCGTTTCCTCTTTTCCCCTCTTCACCATCTCCTCCTTTCCTTCACTTTCTTCACTTTCCTTTTCGCCATTCTTTCATCCTAGTCCTTCAAACATTGAACTCCCTTCCCAAGCACCCGACATCACACTGTGCTGTGCTGAACTATTCTCCATGACGTACTGCGGCAACATGCAGCCCCGACAACACTTCCTCACAGAAGACGTAACCCCCATTACCGACCGGTGACACGCAAAAGACAAGCCATGCAACACGCCGAAACAAATTCTTTTTTTACAATAACATCAGTAATCTCTCCAAGTCCATCCCGGCCTCGTCCCCGAGAAGGCTCGAGTTGCGAAGTGCCGATTCCCGCACGTCGTACCCACGCACGGGCCCGCACTGCAAGTTGCCATGCGGTCGCCATCCGTCTCTGGCCCTCCGTTGTCTTGTTCCGGCTTCCATTAACGACTTCACATGCTGTTCTACACCATCCACAAGGGCCCCCACGGCCTCGTCCTTCACCCCGACCAACCCCAGTTGTTCTATCGCTATTCTCTTCATTCGCTGCCGAAGTCTTAAGAACAAATCGATGTCTATCGCTTGACCTGGACGCATAGGATAGTATGGCATTCCATCGTAAGTGGCAATCTCGGGTGAGTACGACTGTACCATCTTGGCAGGCGCAACTTGTGCACTCGCGTTGGATATTGGAGACGGCGGTGGCAGTTTCGGTGTGTTCTCCACCGGTCTTCGTCGCACTTTAGGAGAAGGCTTTTCAGGTGCCTTTGGTTTGGGTGGTCTTGGTCGATCACTAATCTCTGTCCCGCCTCTTGATGGGGCACGTTTCATCTTCTTAACTGGGTGCGCCGACGGTGACTCATCCACTCCACTTGTCCTGATGGTACCATTCGCCAGGTCTTCGCGCGGTCTCTTGTGGCCTACCTTAGATAGTTTGTTCTCTGCTTTGATGGGTGCTTGCGCTGTGAGAGATCCTAGTTTCTCTCGTCGAGGGCCGGTTGGTCGCCGGTCCTTGAGCGGGACCACAACTGGCAAATCGCGCAAACCATCCCGTCTCTGCTGGGCATGGAAGAAGATGTCTTGGATGATTTCGTTATGTACATGGATCTTCTCTCTCGGAAGCACTTTGAGCAGTTCATCCTCGAATCGGGATCGCGTCAGTCGTGCGCTGATGAAGGCGCGAAACACCTCGACATAGCGAGAGCACGCCTCCGTTGTAAGGCCAGCAGATACAAGACGCTTGCGCATGGCATCGGGTTTCCCACTCATTTATACTGTAGGATGCGGTGTTGCACAGAAGCCTTGGATCGAATGACGCGGTTTGATTCAAATCTGTGTCATCCTGCTAAACAAAAAGCTGGGTGCGGGTTCACCGAAAAGCTTTGGGTTAGAAGTTTTCTATGTTACAGAGGGGAAGTCTTGTTGCAGATTTCCAACGGAGAATTCGATCCCCAATCGCAGCAGAAACGACGCGAGAAGACGTGATTCAAAGATATAGAACAAAAGAAAACCACTCCGATTGCCCTTGGGTGTGACAATAATGCTTAAAAAAGGATGTATATTCTAAGCTGCTTTGCAAGACTGGTGCTATGCAGAAGAAAAAAAAGGCTCCAAACAGAGTTGTGATTGAAAGACAGGCAGGTGGTGTCCTTCCCCTGATTGATCTCGACAGCAATAGAGGTTGTAACCGGTTTGAGTTGGACAGAAAGCGAAGAACTTGGGCGGTCTCCTGAATGGGTTGTGTGAGGTATTGAGTTAGTCGCAATGTTTGAAGAATGATTTGTTGGCTCACGAGTGACGGAAAGATGCTCGCTTATCGATGAATGACATAAATAACGAAAATAATGAGAAATGATGGGCTCTGAGGTTACTCTGTTCCGTGCGTTGAGAGACAGCTGTCCATGTGAAAATCGAGGAATCCCGAACGGTTCGAGAAGCGGGGCGGTTGCGAGGAATCAGGTGCTAGAATTGGGAGGACGATGTTGCGGCGCGATGAAAAGTGCGGTCTCCGCCGGGCTTTGAGCTCACGAGGGGAGACGTTGAGGCGTACAAGACTTGACCTCGGGGCGTTGGATGGGTTCGGAAGGCGGTATTTTTGGCCGTGCCACACCTTGGCAAAAAATTTTCGAGGCAAGGCGGTAGCCAACGCGAACGGGAAGCCCTACACGCTTCAATGCACGGTACACGTGTACAATCTTGCCCGCCCATTTCTGCCCACTCCTCTTCGGTCCGAACGGGTCCCTCCCCTTAGCCCCAAACGGCCCTCTTTCCGCCCTCACGATCTCCCGCCCTCCCCCCCCCTACTCCCAGTTCCGCTTTCGGTTAGCTGAAGCAACCAGGCCTAATCCCCGCCCATCACATCTTAACCTCCTCACCTACTACTCTCTCCATTCTTCAGAATCACCTACCCGACTTGTCATGGGCGATACGAGGTTCCAGGCAGACATGTGTGCTTTTGTATCATATATCCCGCTTTCGCGATCAGGGTTGCCTCATTCCGAACTATCATCAAGAGTAACTCCATCTTTCCGCTCTATTCCTCATGTTGCAATCAGCCCGAACTGCGCCGTACGAATGGTCGTCAGTCCTGGAGTCGATGACAAGGCCGAAGTCACAGAATATTTCAATAACGTCGGATTTGATCGCTGGAATCGTATATATTCCGAAAATGGTGAAGTCAACAAAGTCCAGCTGGATATTCGTCAGGGCCATGCCCAAACAGTCGAAAAAGTTTTGAAATGGGTCGATGAAGATCGCAATGCAGACAAGCTCTCTTTCTGTGATGCTGGTTGCGGTGTCGGATCACTTACATTGCCCCTACTTGACCGCGGTGCAGTCGTAAGCGCATCAGATATTAGTGCGGCGATGGTCAAGGAAGCAGAACGACGTGGAAACGATGTCATTCCTGACAAAATGAAGAATGTTTCGTTCGCAACGAGCGATCTCGAATCTATCACCGGCCAATACGACACGGTCTGCTGTATCGATGTCATGATCCACTATCCTACTGAGAAAGCCGCCGAGATGATTTCAAGACTTGCGGAGCGCTCAAACCGTCGCTTGATCATTAGCTTCGCTCCAAAAACATTCCTGTTGGGTATGTTGAAGAAGATTGGTGAATTTTTTCCCGGACCGAGCAAGGCAACACGAGCATACTTACATTCTGAGGAAGACATAAGAAAGGCCATTGAGCAATGCGGCTTCAAGGTCAAAAGAACGGAGTTCACGGGCACTAGGTTTTACTTCTCCAGACTGTTGGAGGCAGTTAAAGAATAGACACTGAGCAGCCCTTTGCGTCACACTGAATAGTTTCTCTGAATGCGAGTTGATACAAGCAAAATATATATAGGCTTTTCCCAAGATTTTGGACCATAGTGGTGGATATGTCAACTCGATTACACTTGGATATGCTTTTCATTCTACGCTTCCCAGGTAAAATGAGAAACAAAATCCACGAGTGCCAATCCGCGTTGGGGTTACCTGGTAAATGTGATCAGGCTCGAAGAAATCTAGACGAGCCACTGTTTTAATCCATGCCCATGTTCATGGTGGCTTGGCAGCTGCCGGTAGGAAGGAATGTATCTACAGTTACAGACGATCAAATAGTCGTAGTACCACTCTAGTTTGCAATCGGCCATCTGGAAGGACGCGGCGCAAATACATCATGCGGTTCAATGAAAAGACCATCGTCCTTTCCCCCCACTGGGTTCTGTCCCTTGCCCGGCATGCTGTCTTCAGGCATGGTTGACCCGAGTGAAAACAGTCCTGGGGAATGACCTCCTGCATTGCCGGACATGGGTGGAGGCGTCAAAGGTGACAAGTAAGGTTCGCTCTGCGGAATCGTTTGCCCTTTGTGACTGAGATTTTCGTGTCTTCTCAAATATCTTCTCCTGGCGAACTTAACTCCGCATGATGGAATCGTGCATTGGAATGGGCGTCCAGACTGTTCGTGTAATTCTAGGACGTGTTTTCTCATGTCTCCTTTGTACCCAAACGCCCGCGAACATATGGGACAGGAGAACGGTCGCTTGCCTTCGTGCACGATAGCGATATGTTTCGACTTGTTGAAAAACTCTCCAAACGACTTATCACAGAGATGGCATTTGTGTGGCTTCGATTTCAAGTGCACATTTCTTTGGTGAACGCGCAGGGTCCACAGCGCAGAGAAGCTCTTCTGACAAATACTGCATGAATGTGGTCGTAACTTTTCGTGCCGAGACTTGACATGGCGCGTGAGGGAACCTTTTTGTCCGAACGTAGCGTTGCATCCCTCGACAACGCACCGAAACGGCTTGTGAATTGTCTTCTCTAATTGTCCTGTGGCTGGCGGAAACATATAGGAGTGGTGTCCCGCCGAAGGAGTTTTTGGGTAGGTGTCCGAAGAGTTATAAAGCTCAAATCCATGAATCGCTTCTGGGTTGATCAAACCATTCTCACAGGGATCGGAGCCCAACAGGTCGAAGCTTGTCGCGGACTCGTTAGGGATAATGTCAGGGGCTGATTTTGATGCAGAGAGAAGCAGCGAGATTTCCATCCCGAATGTGGCGATTGCTCTAACAGTCTAGTGCCAGAAACCGGGTTAGGTCGGGAGGCGCTGACAGAACGTTCTTGATATAAGTAGGGACAGCTCTCAAGTCTAGCAATACAAAGGTTCACAGTGCTAGACGAGCGAAGCAGATTTTATGGAAACCGGGACGCATTAAACAGAATGTGCAGCCAGGTATGCAAACAAAGGGAATGTGCCGGTGAGCGCAGATGGAAACGTAAACCGTTTTAATGTGCCAACTTAACGGGCCAGCTAGGGATGCGCAGAATGAGCTGCTTGCGCGTACTGAAAGCTCTGTCATGAAGCATACACGTCAAGAGCAATGATGTCAAGTACAGGCAGGTCACGTTGAGGTGCATCCACTCGAAAGTGATGAGGTACTTAAAATAAGTGGTCCACCAAAATTCCACCGCTAATCTCAAAGACCCAAAGAGGACAAATAGTATGAGATTATTCGACTGGCCAGGACCACTCGCGAGAATTGAATACAGGCTCATATGAGGCAAGAGGACTGGAGAAAGGAAACGAGAGAGAAGAACGCGCCTGGCCAAGAAGCAATATCGCGTTCCAAGTTGGCATATGGATACTGAAAATAACTGCTTCAGCATGAAACAGAGCTAATGTAAACATACTATCCTCTCTCCACTTGCTATCACAGTTGATGCGTGATATGATGGGCGAGGGCGCTCCCACTTGTACAAACAGGACATAACAAGTGGAAAGAGCCGGAACGGCAAAAAATTACGATAAGCCTGAGTCTGTACAGAATCCGTCGACGTTGTGTTCCCCATGAGGCGTTGAAGAATGTAGGTGTTTTTGTACGGGTGGGTGGGGTTGCTTGCCCTTCTTCCAGAATTATAGAAGATCCTGGAAATTCGCCTGCAACTTGAGATAATTTAGGGAGAGTTCGCGAGAGTTCCATCTAAGGCACCGACAATTTGCAGTCCATACAGCGCTTGCTTGACCGTGAGTGGCAGGACAAAGCTACAAAAATTGGAAGACGCAAATATGCGTTTCTCAAGTGATCGACAGCACTAGTAGAAAAACTGAAACGCGACAACAACGGACTAAGCCAACATTGGGTACGCGGCCTGCTTCTGTGCGACAGAATGGAATGTCGATGTTTGGGTCTTGCGCCTGTTTCAAAATGTGTCTCATTCTGCGATGCAAAGTAGGTATGTACCACACTGTTGACGCCTGTCAGACAGGGAACATACCAGACCCGGCTGATAGTGCGGAGGTAATCAAAACATTTCTTTAAAAAAAGAATCGTGTATGCCAGGAGAACTCATAATACTGTACGCACAGTGTACTGTAGTTCCTCTCCCACCATGCACCGAAATCACGAGATTACGAGGACCGGCAAGAACCGGAAGGACAAAGCTGAACCCAAGCAATAAAGCAACGCGACGAGACCAAATGAGCATCAACTAAATTCGCTAATAGGCGGCACGCTTTCTCCACTCAACAATGAGGTCTGAGCTGAACTCCAAAGAAAAATGTTGTACAGTAGGCAGTATACCCCGTCCATGCTCTCATGACCGGCTCCGAAAAAAAGCAGGATACTCAGTGCCTGTGATACAAAGCTAGCATTTAGCCATCTGAACACTGAAGAGGTTTAAAAGCCATCTTTTCTCGACAGCGAGCCTGTCTATCGGTTTCTGAATCAAAGTTGCAAATTCGAACCTCAAGATCGTTATGATCGGCTTTAAAACTCGACACGTGCACGTTTTGCTCTCAGGTCGATTAACTTTGTAAGAGGAGGCCCGGCCCTTTTCTGCGCCGTACATCCCGTCAAAGATTTTTGAAAATATTGAGAGCCCGTTCACTGCATGTCGAAGAGAGAGTCCTGCTATATCGAACTGTAGGTAGGATACAGTACTCTTTTGCTAATGGCATATGGTTTGAATCGCGCGGTGGGGACAGTATGGTGCATGTCTCCAAAGCCGATATAGACACCGGGGAATCGAGATGCAAACTCTCATAGACAAGCCCAAGCAAGTCCAGGCGAGGTACCTTACAGTTGTAGCATATGAATTTGGGTCTTCTCTGTCACAGACTATGAGAAGAAAGGTAAGAAAGGACAAGACAACTTCGCACGCTCTTGTGAGCTCCCTAAGCGTCATGCCTGACCAAAGATACGCTTTGCATTTTCGATCTTGAGAAAATGGAGTAAAACAACAGCCACATCGCGGTACCGCTCTGGCCCTGACGGAAGATGGTCAAGAGCTGATGCGAACAAGTCGACGCATTGGTGGAACCCTGATGCCCAGTACTGTATCAAGTGCCTCTTGAGCCCAGAGCTCTGCCCCCTGTCAAGGAGGAGAAGCAAGAATTTTCTCTTGATATCAATAGCGTCAGCAATTGAACTTGTTGATGATTCTTATATGCACGAAGTCAGCCTTCTCCATATCTTCAAAAGCAGAAGCGCCTATTGCGATAATATCTTTTTGGGTCAAGACATGCTCAGATGCACTGCTGCATTAGGAGGAAAACTACTGCGATTTGCGTCGGCAGTCCAAACCGGGCCCTCGATTCCAGGACTGCCAGACGTGACGAAGTTCCTGACTAAATGGAGATCTGATAAATCTAAAAGGAGAACGGCTGAATGCTAAGAGGCTCTTGCACGAGATACTGTAGGTGGCACCCATCCCAATCAAATTGTGTCTTCATTCCGGATGGAACTGTATGGTCAATATGTGGCAACGCTTGTGCATAGTGATCACATACTGTACCATGCTTTCCCTTCTCTAGTACTGTAGCGCTGTACTGTACTGTACCATAACCTTCCGATATCGAAATCGGCGCGATATTATTACATGTGATATCTTACCATGCATTCGACCTTCGATTTGCTCATTAATGTCGTCGTTTCAGCCCTAGTGCAAAAAGCAGTTCTCGATTTCCCCATAAACTTTAAAAGTCGCCACAGGGTCAATTTTTCGATTTCGCTGTTGATCACTGCAGGGCCAGTAGAAAAGAGCTTGCAAGGAGCCATTCTATGGCTGCATGAGGCACTGTACGGAGGAATTTATTCGATGTCTCATGTACATACAGAGAGCATTGCACTTGCCACATGATCAGCAGCTTCATGAATATATAATCGTGCAACACAGCTGCCATTTTTCTTCCTGTGTACAGTACAGTAGTCATAGATGCACGGATGTTTGTCCCTTGCCACACAGGAACCAGTCATACAGGTATAGTATCCTCTCTGCCAAGCTAAATTCATTTGTACTTCTGTAAACTCTAACCATATCTATTGGCCAATTTCGGTTCATGAGACATGTGAGATTCTGAGTTCCGACATCGCAACGAGAAACGCGCTTGCCGTGCGACCATTCCTCTCGCTTCACGAGCAAAGAATTTCCTTATAGGTTGTAAGCATCAAAGGCAACAGGTATATCTTCAAGATAATGTGAAGTGCAAACATGCCGGAACCCTTTTCCACGTGAAGGTTAGCAAAAGATTTATCCGACGTTTTCGTCTACAAATACGTTTCAAATGCATAGAATACCGAGTGAGCTCAGCTATGCGTCTTGGATACCAGTTGTGTGGTTCGCTTCTTTTCATTCTCAGCGACTCCTTGCGCCTGAATACGACGATCGGGGAGATCTCGAGCGTATGATTCCCCTTAAATTCACCGGTGCTCGCAAAAAGTCAAAAAGAAACGCGTTCCACACACGTCGTAGAAATGGCTGTAGTGCTGCCATGTCTCGTACAAATGGATGTAGTGCTGCCATGTCATGCTGCCATAGCAACACCAGCACTTCGAAACACGGCGTTTTATGAATGATTTCAGTCTTCCGCAAGACGTATCGTACTTGACCAGATAGAGAAGTGCTTCACACGTAACGTGAAATTGTGTACGCGTTGCCATATGCAGTCCCAAATACGAGGTCCAAGTGTTCATGAAAGGACCATGCCTACTGTATGAAGCATATGAAGCAATGCAGCACTGCGAGGCCCTACCCCATTCCAGACCCATGAAAAAGCATATGTCTCAGTGCAACGGCACTGTACAGTAGTACTGTACAGTAGGCCAGTTCGCTTCAAACAAGAAGAATTCACATATGCTCTATTATTGTCTCACTTTCTTCTGTGTGCTCTGCGGAAATTTCAGCTCGATACGTGGTCGCTTTTCCGAGGTGAAACATAATAGGTATAGTTTTCCCAAATCTCACACTTCTGAGTTCTGTCCATATTTTTGCGTGCATCATGATCTGCAGAGTCCACATTAAGAGAATATATTTTCAATGGGCGGTTTCCTTCAGACTCTGTCGACACGTTCATAGCCGCCAACATGTGAAGCACGAGTCCCTAACTCATACCACATGGCGGTAATTTTTCCTCATCGCTGTAGAGGTTGATCCCACAGTATTGTACATAGAGGGGCTCTCGACAGCCTTTCTACGAAGCATGCTCCATTCGAAAACCATTAATTTTCTAGTAATGATGCTACTCTCGAGACCCTCTCGCAAACACGGAATTTTTCCTGAACAGAAGCGCTCGGATTAAATATAATTCGCACGAATTCATTTAGAAGTGCAATGAGACATCACAGCACGGTATCGGGGGGAGACAGACTCTCTAACAATGTTCAGTTTCAAATCAAGAACTTGCATCATCGTCAAATTTCAAAGAGAGACAGCAGAGGGATACGCAAAGCGTTACGCGAAGAGGCATACAAAGAAGCCTCTCGATTCGGAATTGATGTGTAATGAAGAGTTTGTGCAGTACGGTACAGCATACGTTTCGGGGAACGCGAAGCAATTGCTGCATTGATTTCAATCAATATAAATTGAAAACGCGCACTGGTCATGAATCACCGAAGCTCGTGTTGGCACTGTCATCGGAAGCATTCTCAAATCTGGTCTAATCATACGCCACTCAATCGAAAGATGAGAAAAGAGTTTCCAATTTGATGATGACTCCTTGCTCAAAGACATGTCCAGAAAGGCCTTTTCAGTGCCCTGAATGGCATGCCTCGACTCCATATGAGTGACATGGTGATGATGCAAATCAGCCGTCATTAACGGTAAGTTTAGAAAGGAATTGCATCAGAGGGATGGATCTCATGCCTACCTGCACTGCATCACAGCTTTGAACCCCACGACACAAGACATCACATAGCATTAAACAACAATGGCTCTACCTTTGTAGTGGAAAGTCAGTCGCTATCTTGCCTTCAATGTACTTCAAATGCCATCAAGTTTATACTGTATATGACTTCATGGAACGAAATTTTGCATCATCCTGCAGACCTTGTCACGGGAAAAATCCCAAAAAGATATGCGCAGATTAAGTCGACCAATATACCGAAAAAGGGTTCGCCCAGACAAACTTAATTCATAGTCATTTTCAGCTTTCTCTTACGGACGCAATGTGGCAACTGTACTGCGAAAAGGCTGCTGGCGTCAAAATTTCGAACGATTTCTTCGTTTCAGATGAAGAAGTCGTTTCATAGACAACAGCCTTTTCGGTATATTTCCGAGTATCAGTAAGACCATACATGCACAAGTATTAGAAATGTAACTGTCGAAGTATCATACTGCTGATAAGTATCTTCTTTTGAAAGAAGCTTTCAGTATAAGAAATATGCAGCTTTGTATGTGTAATCATTCAAATGAATCTCTTTCACAGAACTTTTATAAGTATTCATCCGTAAAATGGAGAGGTTTTCGCTACACCATAATCACTCTTTTTGAAAAGATCAGTTATTAACTACCACCCGTCATCTCATTTCTTCTTTCTCGTCAGCTACAACGTAAAACTGCATGAATTAATAAAAAGTACCGTTTCGCCCACAAAACTAGGGTATTTCGAGCCCTTATGGTTTCATCGAGTAAATGTAAAATAGTATACTCCTATGTGTGTGAAATGAAGGAAGGCGGAGATCCGCATTGTTTTCCTTCGCTATTATTTCTTGTATTCCTGATAAATGACACCGAGCTGGAATGGAAGTGCGGTCGTTTCAAAGAGCAGAAACAAAAAAGACATTAAGGGCACTCTTACCAACATGCTAATGTCAATAGAAGAATAAAAGGGACCGCAGCACTTTGCTTGTCCGATTTTGACTATCATGCAGTTCGTGTCCGAAAATATGCATTTTGGACGAACAAAGAAAAATCATCAAAAAGACCCCCCTGTCATTGCAAGAGAATATTGAGAGACATGATGTAGTACAGTAAAGTATTCAAGAGAGATCTAGATTGCACACGAGAACAATTATTGTTTTACTATATAACGGCGACGTATTGACTTATCACATCTCCCAAAAGAGTCTTCGAAATTAAATTACCTGTGTAGAAGAAGGCGACGATCCAGCATCCTCATCTCTCATTCATACTTGACCTCGGCTTGCTTTACGCTCATCTAATTAGTACTAGTTATGGTTTTTGCAGTCAAGTAATTTGAGTCCGTCAGGGTATGACATCACAATCAAAAATGGTATTTACAAATACAAGCAAGCCAAAAACATTGCCCATGTTTAGCAGTATTATTGAGCAAAGAGGTTCCTCATCGGTTCTGTGAATGAGGGGAGTGGAGTGTATTTATTAAATTTTTGTATACGGTCTGGCAAGAAAAGAAAACTAAAATGCAACAGTTCGGTGCGCATCTGCGAAGCAGAAAAGTGCAAAAAATGAAACAATTGTTGTCCTCCGCCAGTACAGATAATACACATCGCCTTCAGTTGGAGTGACGTTCTGGAACAGGTTCATTCCGGAGAAGTTCCTCTCGAGAGGATAGCAATCTGCAGCCGAAACACGAAAGGTGGGCATCTCAGAGACCAGCCGTGAAGGTCTTTTCAATCCGTTTGAAGGGCAAGAGCTTTCACGGTCAACTATTGATTCGAAATCAGACAGAATATTGCGGCAGTGTCCGTCATTGCAACCAAACCTAATTGGCTATGCGAATTCAGCTGCCATCGGTGTGAAGAAAAGTGAGTCAATTGGATAGATCACCTCAAAGAGCAGCCTGCACAAGTAGGAGACGTGCAGGACTGGACTCATATGAACAGTTGGTCTATATCAACAATTCCACAGGTGCTCAACGTAGTGAAACATGTCATGTTGATGTGTCTCTACACATTCACCTAGGCAGCCCTGTGCAATACGAGTCAGAGAAGACTCGTCTTACAAGAGGAGATACATGCCCTACGGAACTCAAGATTGGGCACCTTGAGAGTGTTCACGCAGATGTGGAATTGTGACCGATATACCTCTTGCAGTCAGCCTTGCCATGGATTGTGAGGCTGCCCTGCACTTTCCTCTTGTGCTTCGTCACTATAACAGGTGTATAGTATGGAAGGTAAGCAGACTATATGGTGATGTGGTGCAGAAATGAATGAGTGGGGGGGCCCTCTCGAAGTAGTTGGGGGGCCTCAATACAACCGTGAATTCAATTCAATCTGCTCATTGTTTAGTCCATGCTGCAGTCCATGCGGAATTGGAAGAAAGATTTTTGGTTTTACAACATTAGTCCACATTCTACGCATCACTCCACATCTCACGCTGTACGCACCGTCCTCAGTTTGAAGATTAATCATCGGTTTGGGATAATCACCTATCAGAAGAGATGGTACGAAAGTGCCACTCGAGAGGTAATGTATCAACGTCACACAGCAGTAAGCGGAGAGGTGCTTTCTTGGCCCGTCGTGAATAATGAGTAGAAACGATATCTGTAAGGGTGCTTTCTTACGTACCAATTAGCTTCTCCCTCGGCCCACCAGGGAACATTCCTAAAGCGCATCTCTTTCGAGTCTTATAAAATGTTTCGAGCATGTGGATGGAGATTTACTACTCCTACAGATTCATCCTCGTTTGAAAGACCCATCGTGAGTGGATCAGTTTCTATTGTACAGCTACGATGGGTCTTGCAACATTGAAGAATGAATATATTGCACAGTACTAATATTTAATATTGTATAATGATTTTCGCTAGGCTCTTCTGTCCCTATATCATCATCAGGGCAAGACGCAGTCCAACTCCAGTCATCGCATGTTTAATGCTCTTTTCGGTCTGTTTTGCGTTTACTACATGAACCAAGAATTTTCGGATAGATATCAAAGAGATCTGCTTGAGTTCTTCCTGCGAAAGCGTAAGTATTCTCTCAACCGGCCCCAAAATAAAACATTTGAAGCGACAGTCGATTTTATTGACTTGGCGTAGCCGTCACTTCAATCTGAACATGCCCAACTAAACGAAGGGGGAAATCTATCATCTATTCATAGATGATTGTGGTACTACTTCAAAGTAATATTATGTAGCTCCCTACAAATATCTGCTGGGGGTTAACTGCATTAATAACGATCCAGTCGAATGATTTTGGGATGCAGTAACCCTTTCAGTGGGACAAGCTATCCCGACATGTACAGCCTCCTTTACCACGTGGCCTTCCGCAATAACTCTTGGTAATATTGCATTAATAGGACAATACTTGTAGTACTAAAGCGGCAGGGTAGAAGACACCAGTCATAGAAATTCTTTGGTCCGCAAGATTTTTGACTTTGTTGTAGCATCAATATTGGGAGAAGAGAATGATCTCTTCAGTGTGTGTAACAATGAATCGTTAAGATTCTGCAGAGGGTTAGTGCGCGTACGGGCGGTTTTGAGGGCGTTACGACGCCGGGGGTTGAGGGCAGGCTCCTGCCGGGCGAGGGTCTTCTCGCGTAAGTTGGTTGAGTTTATTCTGTGAGTCGTTCGTGTCTGTCTGTTCTCTCCTCTTCGGTGCTGGAGGAGGTTGTGATACTAAAAAGCTGAAGCGAAAGGCAGAGACAGTTTCTCTGTTCGGGATCTGGCGGAGGCCCTGTACTGTTGATCGGGATCCTGGGAGAAGCGATCAGGATCAGGCTGACTCTCTGAGGGGTGTTACTGTAATCTTCTTGTCGCCGACTGACATGATCGGCGGCGTCCGAGATCCCTGTTTCATCAGACTTTATCAAAGGAATAAAATATAGTACTGCAGGTTCCTTAAAACTGTAAATATGAGAGAGCTGCTTTTTCCCGCTGCACTCCCTATTACAACATGCCAATTCAAAATTGCCATTTATTTTAGTCGTAGTCACTGCGTACTTAACTTCTTTTCATCAACCTGGACGCACTCAAAAGACTTAATTCGCCTCGTACGGGCCCCTCTGTGCGTGCATGCTTCGATATGAATGGATTTATTGGGGAAACGTCTCTTGCACAAGCTTGCATCAGCACATCTCTTCGCAAAACTATCCAGTTTAATTTTGGTAGTTACAGTTCTCTGTATTCATAAATCCAGAGCAAATATCTCATACCTATTTCTATCAAAAGGTGTTCATTTCAAAGCGTTTCATTGCGTGTGACTGTCTGTACTCTTTACTATAGAAAACACATTGCGCGTGAGGGGGTGTATATTCATTCAGGTCTTGAAACCTACATGAAAATACTTATGTACCGTTCTTTTCCTAACATCATTCCAGGTCAACACTTCCGAATATATTTGAAGCGATCTGGGGTTCAGTGGTGAAGTACTTTAATAGCAGCCAGTGCAAAAATTGCTCCATGAAATTTAATGCTTCATTATTTCAATTGCACCGATTGAATGAAAGCCCATGGATTTTGAAGCAAACTAGGTCAGAATCTTAGTCGTTTAGAGTATTTAAAACTGCCACCCGGACGCCTTCAAGCAAGACACTTGCCTAGTGTCTATTTGACATGCAGTTTGCCTCATATTAGGACGTCTTTTTTTACAAAAATATATACATTATAAAGTCAGTTTGGACACCATTTCTTTAACGTATATGCCTTCGGCAATAACATCTTGCAAAACAGTAGGTAGCATTTGTGAATACACAGAAAGACTAAGAATCTAGTGAAGTTTCAATCTTCGGTTGATTTTTTAAACAGGTCTTTTGCTTTCGAAGATATCAACACATAACACTTTGAGGTTGTTCAAAAAAGCTTCTTTTTAGGCATTCTAAAAATGGCTGGAAAAAACGTGCAAATGTCACCAAACTCCACCCTTCCGCAACGCAAAAGTCAACTGCGGTGGCGAGAGTATCTTTTTCCTTCATGTTGAGCAAGCTCAAGTTGAGAAAAAATAAGTTGAAAAATGACCGCATATGAGGACACATGTCCAATAGACACTAGACCTCTATGTTTCATGCAGAAGGGACAATAGGGGTTTGTTCCCTTTTTTTTTGGAAGCAGTCGCTATGACTTTTCGTGGGAGATGGTTCCCGTTGTTAATTCGTAAGAGGTTTCTCGATTACAGATATAAATGCCAATCGAAATCGATATGTACTGTACGTATATCGATATTGCAATTATTTATATCGACCAGGCTTTACCGTGGCTTCTGAAGGCGATAATTTTCACGTTCTTTGGAAGCCGGGCCGTCCGCCAGCCTTGCTCCAACAACTCGCAACTGAAGGTGCAATGTGAAGGTGTTATAAGTACTGAAGCCGAGCGAGACGTGTGGAAAGCGGCTCGAGTGTGCTCGACGGTGGGTGCAGGTGGGGTACGCACGGGTGTAGAAGGATGTGCACTTCGGCAGACATGCAAAAGCTCTGCAGTGGAGACTCATCACTGCAAAGACACTTTCTCGTTGCTTAATGGCCTTCTTATGCATCCCTACGACCTGTCTATGCCTTTCCTTCACAGCATCTATACAATCACGGGCACGCCGAAAATGGTCATCTTTGCTCTTGGCGACTGACACAGGCCGTTCCACCATCTCGAATGATGGTTAATCACCGGCAATACCAGTTACAGTGTCCCCAAGGAACTGAAATGTATCCGCTAGAATCGTAATACCTTCCGAGGCTTCTGTGACTTTGCCGGATGACATGCACATCAATCATTGCTGTCGTTGCGCCACACTGCGAATGCATTTCACAGCCATGATCAGCTTACGGTACCGTTTGCACTACTGTATCTCCTCGGTATACTATTTCTACTACAAGATAACAAGGATAACATACAACTAACAAAATATTATTCTCTTTTTAGGTAGATGTAGACCGACACGTTGTCGTGTCTGATTTTGGGGAATCGCATCATTATCAGTTTTTCTCCTTTCCCGCTGTTCCGCTATTGTCTTGAAAAAGCATGGCAGCACCAAGGTAAAGACTTTCGAGCAACTTATAGTCAGGATCGTTTCGTTGGAATGTGTATTCCAGTAGAAAACTCTTCCTGTGACCAATCATTTCGCTATGGGTATTGTTGAACATCCCTCTGCACATCAGAGCAGGGTATTTCCTTTCCGTGTTACGATTACTACCATGGCGTTTGCATCCGTGTTCGCGTTACACTGTATAAAATGCAACAGTTTTTGATAGAGGAACATGTTGTTGATGACCCATGATTAGCGGAAAATGACCAAACGTAAGCAGTGCCTGAGGAATGATTGAGGTAGGGCAGAAACGGATTCAGTGCCTCTGATGGGATATGGAAATGAATCAAATCGATCAGATTTGTTTTCAACGACCGAGTACTTAGCAGGCATGTTCTTAAGGCACAGAAAACCGTGATATCGCAGAACGGTCCGTCAGACCACGTTGAAATGCATTTCAAGCCTGTTGGACATGCCAAAAAACAAATCGCTTCGCTGATATATCGCAACGAATACATGAAAGCCAACTTCTTACAGGTGGTACACGAATGACAACTCTGAGTCTCTGAGAGACTCTGAGAGACTCCTAGTTGTCATTCGTGTACCCATCACAACGGACTTCATCTTCAACTGTTCTCACGCAGTGGCTATTGCGAAAGCCCATGAATTTAAGTAGATGTATTTAAAACTCGTACAGTACATGGTACGGAATGGTGGTAATAGTGTAATGATGAGGGACTCTCTTCCAAAATGTGTTCTGGCTTCGAGGAGCAGCGAGTATATGACCATAATTGTTATCCACTCCCCACAGGATCCTTCGGGAGAGTATGTATTGCACTGCATTAGTTGAAATCCCCGAAGCCACTTCTTGCAACATGCGCTTGAAACAGTCCTGTGCAGTATGTTTGTATTCTCTGAAGTGCTGAGAGGACACACGAGCTGCGTGGCATACAAGGAATTGTGCCTCTCGCACTCTAGCAACGACAAAACTGCTGCCCCTCAGCTTTATATCACTGTCACAATCATTCCTATTCGTCCTGTCCATGGAGCCGCGTACATAGACCTCCCTGTTCGAGGCCTTGAGCAACGACTTGAAGTCACCCGATAATCAGGCGTCGTCACGCGGTTTGCGACACGTGAAGCCATATGTCAAGCAGGTGTCCGCCGCATGACTCAAAACCCCGATAAAGTCTTGATAGGTCCTCTTCTATTCGAAGGATGAGCAAATCTAGCCTTCCCGAGCTGCATAAGACAAGTACAATATATTGTGCTTCATCGAATGTGCTCCGTGCCAGTGACCCGAATTCAAACCTAGAACACTGAGCTGAGGCTTAAGGGCGCCTCGGCGTGTACACAACTAAGATGATCTTTAGCTGAAGAGAAAGTTAACCGTATCTGTCTCACTAGTCGGTTTTATTGCTCTAAAAATTTATGCAGGGACATGGTGATGCTACGCATGAAGCATGGGTTCCAAAAGTGGTATGGCCTATGGGATAAGTAGTTTACAAATGGCAGGAACGTATCTTCGCTTGGAGGAACGAGAAATAAACATGCTCTGGACAGGAGTGCAGCCTAAATGGCCTTTAGAGTGTTTACAAAGATATATGTTGAAAAACTCCGGGTCCTAATGGAGTGTCCTTGTGTATCTTGAATGGAGCTAGATTCTACCCCAGCTGTTGCGGTGTTCATGATTTAGCACGCGAAGCTACGTTCTGACGGAGAAGCGACACAAAGGGAAGCCACACTTGTCAACAATTCGGCTTACAATACGAATTGAGCGCTTCTTTTTGAAACTCCGTGTACGGGTGAGCCTAAGACATGCCCTCTTCCAGGTCCGTTTCGGACCAAACCTTGAAATGCAGCCAAGGATCTGGCCTTCGAAAGAAATCCTCTTGAATAACTGAATGGCTAGAATCTTGATGAGATGGCATTGGCACGCACCTCCCAGTCTGAAAAAACGCTTCGGGCATTTGGCGGGACTCGTGGACGGTGACGGGGTAGCCGTCTCGACAAGAGGATCCGGATTTGTTGTGTCGGCTATAGCCTCAGTCTTGGTTGATACAGCGAAGCCCTTGCCCATGCTCGTGGCAGACGTTGTTGATACAGACAGAAGGACAAGTGCGAGCACGAGTAGGGAGCAATTCATTGCTTGATGGCGCTGAGACTGAGCAAGAGGATTCGTCGGTTCTGTGGCATCCGCAGTAAAAGAAGTCTGGTAGTTGCGCGGGGTGGGGCCGTGACAGTTGTGGCAACACCGTGCAAGTACGGAACGGTGGGCTTTGCCTTAGACACCACTGTGTCTGTGAGAAACAATCAGTGGGAGCTACTGTCCACAGTAGCTCCCACTGACTGCCTCCCAGGATGTGGAAATACACAAGTACCGTAAACGTATCGCTGGTATACATGTCTGAATGGAGTGGGTCACACGCGCAACAAACACTCCACAAGAGATGTGCATTTTACAGATACTGTATAGAAATGATCACTTTGCCGTTGTTTTTGGATAACATTAGCTTCACGAGGACGAATCACTCGTCTATGACAAAACGTCCACGCAACGGGGACGGGAGATTCGAGACTACATTCCAAATTGTCCACAAAGGACGTCCTTTTCTTCTGGAATACGAAGGCTGGGGGAGCGTTGCTACGGACATCCATTGAAAAGGGTACAAATCCGATCTTAGGGTAAGGTTACGCCCCACGGCAACCCTCGGACAACCTC
Organism: Chondrus crispus; assembly: GCF_000350225.1. Classification (NCBI taxonomy): domain Eukaryota; phylum Rhodophyta; class Florideophyceae; order Gigartinales; family Gigartinaceae; genus Chondrus; species Chondrus crispus. Next base: position 40,091 of record NW_005179243.1, read on the forward strand.
CGAGCATACTGTAAATTTAGGCAACATATGAAAGGTCCAGACTCCTGAATGTAGAAGCATTACAGCCTGATCTCCCGTGTCCACCTTGGGCTCTGAATGAACACTACTGACAGGCCGTTTCTCCTTGCAAAAAATGAATTCAAGTCCATCAGCGGGCTTGAAATAAAACAAAAAAGCTCTATGCGGCCCTTTATGCGCCTCATTAAAATCAGATCGTGCATGCCAGTGCGCCTAACGTGGACAATACATATCTGTCTTGGACTTGATCTTGAAGGAGCACTGCTGTCCCTGACAATCGCGGTAGGGAACACCTTTAGAAGTCTTCTCATCCTCGACGCCAGTCGCGAGTAATTACAATACCATGGAACAGGCAAAGAACTATCACAAGCGCTCAGCCCAAACTACCTCGATTTGATCATCAGGGCAGGACACATTGAGGTGGAAAAGATAGCAAGCCAGAATGCGGCTGATTAAGACAGCAGATTTACTTATCGCATACATTCAACAACAATCTTCAAGTGATTCAAAAGACTACGAGACTGCCATTTTTAGCGATTTCCTGTCTCAACATGGCTCATCCTTCCGTCAAGCATGTGAGCGAAAACAACTAGAAACAGTCATCTCACCTCTCTATGACGAAAAAGTTACAAATGGGCGGTCCAGGGCAGGTATCCACAATATCGCGGATAACACTAATAGCTTGTGTCTGGTCGAAAGGGAAAGACATACTCAAATGCGAACACGCTGCTTCCCACAAGAAGAAATTGGGCCCATACTTGTTCTCACATCCCTGGATCAGACCTTCGAAACTGATCCTCTTGAACGGATGTGTAACTCTAGTCCTGATGAAATGGCATTGACACGCATCCCCGAGAGCGATTATACTCTTGGAGCAGATCTTATGCGGCCCCCATTCTTTCAGATTGGCTTGCCTTGATTCACCCGGGAACTCTAGCGCTCTGGTAGAACGAACATAAAAGATCGTCACCAGCGCGAGCAGCGTGAACACTTTTGCCGTCATTCTTCTTCAAAAAAGGTTGAAAGTCCTCTCAGTGGTCTGAAGCGGTGAAGAATTGGTATTGCATCCGTCGTTGGAGGCGAGGTTGCAGTATTTATATGGGTTTGAGTGCATTTCGGCCTGCGACAAATCGTTCAATAACAGCACTGCCTGGGGCGCCTGTGTACAGTATCCTTGAGATTAGTGTGCGCGCTTCCCCTCGACCTGAGATTGTTACGAGAGAAATTAAATGTGAAAACGGGACTACGCTGGCTGACGTGAACAACATCTAAAGCGCCCTTCGTAAACAATTGTATATTTTTACTGTTCTGTACCATTGCAGAAGTGTGATGCAAATCAGCTTTCAGGAGAACTGATATTTAGTAGGAAAATAGCTGGCTCAAGAACGACAATTGTAGCCCGACCTCACAATGCTGTAGTCTGATGAACGTGCGTTTAAACAAACGGGAACAGAACCCGAATCATTCTTCGATGTTCAGACTGTACAGCACGTTTCTGACACATGGCAGGACATGATGTAATACCATGGCGTTTCAATAATTGGCATCCCAGCCCCTCCTAGCAAACCAGGGAAGACTTGTTTGGGATTAGGTAGCACCACGACCCATGCTTGAATTCAGTATACAGTATTATACTGTAGCACTGAAAGTAGAACAGAATCGTTAGAGCATCTCCAGCGCTGCAGCTAAATCTATTCCAATTAGGACGCGTGTCAGTTTTCTAGCTGGTCGCTGTCTTTGGGCACCCCATGTTCCAAATTGTTTGCAATGCGCTATGCCGAATGCGCTGCTCGTCTCCATCGCGCGCACTCGTTAACCCGCAGGACGACATGGACTCTCGGGACGACTTTGGCGCCCTAAAACCGATGGCGCCGCTGGAGGCGGTCGAAGGCAGCGCCGCTGCGCAGGGGAATGACGAGTGCGACATTGCGGACTTCCTTACAGACGATGACGAGGATGACGTGATTTCGGATGCCTTTTGAGGACCAGCCGTTCTGTTTTTCGCGCCCACATGTAGTTGCTAGCTCGCTTCCCGCCACCCCAGGTGTTTCTACTGTGAGATTTAATCAGAATTAATGGTCGGGCGCCCTAATCAGCTTGTGACGAGCTCGTGGCAATCATCGCTTTGGGATATATCAACAAAAACTCCAAACGCCGATTTAGAATTCGATTTACGATGCAATTTGCGTTCTTGTGTCGCGGTGGAGAAACTTTACCCTGATTTGGTAAATATCATATTGGACCGAATTTGCTGCCGCGGTGGAGATGCTCTTAGACAAATATGCAGGAACAAATTTCCAGTCGTGCAGTACCCTTGGTACGCCCCAAACAGCTACAGTGTAACAAAATCTGGTTCTTAAAGTACGATGTGAAAAAATATCAAAGAAGCTGCAGAACTAAATTTATGCCCTATTTTTGTTAATAGGGACAACACAGTACCAACGGTACTGTGTTGTACCGTTGGTACTGTACTTCGAACCCATCTCACATGGTGCTGTACAGTATTAATTTTTGGTCATTGTTGTAGCCGTGCCAAACACGTCAACTGTGAAACAATTATGATACGGAGGCGCATCCATTTGTGTTGTTGCTGGATGCGTCAGAACTTCTCTTTCTTTACGGTACTGTAAGGGTTAAGTAGTATATAAGTAGGGCTCGCGCTTCGGACTGTAGATTCGTTCCGGGCCAGAGGTTTGTGTCAAAACGCAGAGCCTACCTGCGAAAACTGTCCGACTGCACGGACTTCGCACGGGCTCGGACGGTCGGTCGTAGACCTGTCCATTGACACTTTAATAAAATCTCTTTTTCTAATTCTTTAAAGGAATTCCTCACGAAATCCCACATTAATTAATTGCTGATTTCGAGTTCGATTCTTTTTCTCCTCTTCCCATTGGCCATCCGTGAAATCCTTGCGCGAGCGATCTCCCGCCTCCCGTTCCTGCCGCCGACTCCCCACTTGCGTGTGCGCACAACTCGTCGTGTCTCGCCGGTACACGACCCCTCGCCACTGCCGCTCGCTACTACCGTCGCGCTCTGCTGCTACCGCCGCCGCTCGCACTCCCGCCGTGCTCTGCGCTCTGTGCTACTACTGTCGCCCGCTACTGCTGCGGACGACTCCTGCTGCTGCCGCCTGTTACTTCCGCCGCCGCTCCCAGGTGCCACCGCCGCTCTCCACTGGCGCTGTCGCTCTCTGCTGCCGTTGCCGCTCGCTTGTGCCGCTACCGTTGCCGCCGCTCTCTGCGGCCGTGCGCCGCCGCTCTACACCACTGCCGCTGGTTCTCTGTGCTGCTACTCCTGCTGTGCGCCGCTGCAGCTCGTCGACGCCGCTCGCCCGTCGCTTCTGCTGCTCTGAGCTGCTACTCCTGCCGCGCACCGCCGCAGCTCGCTGCTGCTTCTCGCCGCCGCGGCTCCCTCGTCGCTGCTGCTGCTCTGTTCTAATACCGCTGCCGCGCGCCGCCGCCGCTCGCCGCCGCCGCTCGTGGCTGCCGCTGCTCTCTGCTGCCGCTGCTCTCTTCTGTTGCCTCCGGCCGTTGTGCTGCTGCAACTACTCTCCACTGTTGCCGCCACCGCTTGCTGCTGCAAACACACGCTACTATTGCCGCCGCTGCTTGTTTCTGCACACACGCCCGCACTCTCCGCGTCGGAGCTGTGCCGCGTCGCTCGCTCCACAAACGTTTGGGAGAAGGGAGGATTGTTTGATTTGGTTGTTGTGTGTTTGTCTGAAGGTCAGTTGGAAGTGGAGGTAGTGGTTTGTTGGCGCTGGAACGTGGAAGAGACCCTTGTTTTGCCTGAGAGCGGTTGACCCGGAATCTTTTTCCTGGTGACGCGAGGCTGGCAACTCGAACCGTGAGAAGACCCTCTCCGGCAGGGAACCCTACCGGTCCTTCGCGGCAGATAACGATGTTGGCTTTCGGGCCTGGTGTTTCCGGGCGTGCTGATCTTCCGGGGTGTTGTGCGCTGGGTAGACAAGCGTTTCGACTACTGGACTAGCGGTCGCGCAAGTGTCCCGCAAGAGACTAGACACCCCTTAAGCCTGTATACTGGCTTGTGTGGACGTCTCGTAGGGACCATCGCGCCTACTCTCGTAACGCAAGAGTAGGTTGACAGCTGAAGACGTTACCTGACCCGGACAGGCTCCGGGCGTCAGAGGTCGGACCTTTTCTACCTGCAAGAGCTGCAGGCGCCGAGGGTCGGACCCTTACAAGGTCAACCGATCTACGATCGACGCAGTTGTCAAGTTTTTTTTGTTGCTATTGTTTTTCTTTGGCAACACCACCCGTCACCACTTAACTAAGTGGTAAACAAAATGCCTCCCACTACCCCAGTTGGTGACGAGGCCAGTCTTCCACAAAGCCAACAAGTGGGAGACGATGCACCCGCGCCCCCCGCTTATACATTTATGCGGGGGTTAACAAACGATGCCCTTACAGCTCTAACAAGTGCACAAAAGGGATTCATATCGTCTATTCGCTTCCTTGAGACTACGCCCGACCTCACCGGTATCCATTTGAAAAGGACTGTAGCTGATATGTTTCCACCAGCTTCGCTGTTCCGCCAGGAAATATGTGACCTTCCTGCGGTGCATATAGAGTTGCGAAACTTTCTTGACGCGAAAGGAGCAAACTTAGCGCAACACTCTTCCCATCGTGTGGTCATGACACTAGCCCACGGTTTGTATGAAGAGACAGAGGACACACAAGCCGCAATTGAAATGGCTCGTGAAATTATTGCTGCAGGACGCCGCCAACGCCCCCATGCCCCCAGCTCTTCCTCCCATGGTGAACAATCACCCGGGCCAAGGACAAGCGGATCCTTCAGTACCCCGACTGAGAAGGTAGCCCATAACGTCGCTATGCGAATGAAGGAGAAAGAGAAGAAATTCTCAGGGGACTTGGGCGAGTCCTGGATGGAGTATATAGACGACTATCTTCAGATTTCCAGGGACTACAACCTCAGTCCTCCTCAGCGACTCCAGTTTCTTCACAATTTACTGCGAGGGGATGCTAAAAGGTATTATCTTGACAAAATCGATGGATATGCGACCAGCTTTCAGCAAGCTATCCAAATGCTCGAGGAGGAGTACAACTCCCCTGTCCGCCAAACCCGGGTCCAGAACTATCTCAAATCCCTCCGCGTGACTGTTTTCGCTGCAGAAGGGAAGGAAATGTCCGCTGCTCTAGCTTTGACTTACAAGTCAATTATCAAATTCTCCCGTCAAGGTCCGCGCTCCCATCAAGGAGACGCTCACAAGGTTGAATTCCTCCGAAATGCTGTTGTAGGAATGCCATGGTCCAGCGAACCGCTCAGTAGAGTGGCAACGCACCAACTCACTTTCCAACAACTCTACTCACAGCTTGAAGCAGCGCTACAACTGGATAAAGAGTCCAAGATAGCAATCATTCGCGATCGTGCACAACTGAATCAGCGTTCCTTTTCCCATGACAGCTCGGCCGGCATTCTGTACACTGGACAGGGCAGGTATTACAACAATTCCCCCTACCCGCGTGAACGAGACCAGACAAGTACCCGGCAGCCTCGCTTTGGCGGAAGGGCTTTCAGATCACCCTCTACGACTAAGCAGAAGGTAAAGTTCAACCCGCTGACAGTATCGGGTTGCTTCAATTGTGGAGGTAACCACTTGCTCAGAGACTGCACTCTCCCGCTCAACACATCTAGAGCAGCAACCCGTAAGATGGAATACTACGCAAAGAAGGCAGACACAAAGCCAATTGCCGTCCATCATGTCCTCGCCGGCTTATGCCAACAACTTGACATTGGCTCTGCGCCGGAAGATGACTCGGAAGAGAAGACAGAAACGACGGACATAACTATATTTGAAAGCATTCTAAGCGGAAATGACACAACTGATGATGTCGACTCCACAGAACATCCCACGGACTCAGGCAGTGATGCTATTAACCACGTCTACCTCACAAGCAAGTCATGGAACGTGACTGTAGGCGACCCCTTTCACGGGATATGCATAGATTCAGCCGCTCAAAAATCTGTCGTTGGTGTTGAGCAAGCCAAAGCATACTGTAGCTTGTTCAATGTCCCCTACAGTCCTTCAACATCAAATGCCAAGAACGTTTTCAGCTTTGGGACGCACAAACATCTCGGGCTTGGTTTGTTGACAGTGCGGGTCCCAATAGCACCAACACACTTCATTTCTCTCTCGGTTGAAGTTGTAGATACCAATGTTCCCTTTCTCCTTGGACTGAACAACATGGAGAAATACAAGATGGTACTTGACACGGATAAGGGCATGCTATCTTCGAAGCTTGAAGGGTGGTAGATACGCCTTCGGAAGAAACTTGGCCACCTGTACTATGAATGGGGACCGAACATATTATTCACGGAATCTGAACTTATGAAAGTACACAGACACTTTCATCATCCTGATTCTGAGCGCCTTTACTCCGTAATGAGCCGCGCTGAACCCAATAAGACATCACCGGAAGTACTCCGGACCTTGAAGCGAATCAGCTCTACGTGCGACCTTTGTCAACGTCGCAGTCGGGCCCCTCATCGTTTCAGAGTTTCAGTACCTGATGCGGATGTAGTGTTCAATCGAACCTTATGTTGGGACCTTATGTATCTGGAGAACACATCAGTACTTCATGTTGTGGACAAGGACACCAAGTTCTCTGCAGCTGCTTTCCTTGGAAAGGAGACTGCAGACGCAACTTGGAACACTTTCATGAACATTTGGGTCTCTGTGTACATCGGTTTTCCCGACGCGATGGCAACAGACCAAGGACCACAGTTCAAGTCACAACGATGGAAGACGCTCTTGTTGTTGGCGGGAATCAAGCACTTCCAGTCTGGGGTGCAGAGTTATAATGCTTTTGGCGTTGGAGAACGATATCATGCCTTTCTGAGGGATATATATCGCAAAGTCCAACTCCAGCACCCAGGGATTGAAAGGAGTCACTGTCTTTCGTTGTCATTAAAAGCAATGAATGACACGGCAGGATATCATGGTTTGGTACTTACGCTCCTCGTGTTTGGTGCAATGCCAAGGATACCAATTGTTCCTATGGACTTACCCGCGCAGATGAACCGTATGAAAGCTATGGAATCTGCGCGAAAAGAGATGGCGTCTGTCATGGCCAAGGAACGAATTTCTAGGGCCGTGTGCATGAACGTCCCATCCGCAGCGGACAATGATATTGTAATAGGCTCTCGTGTACTTCTCTATCGAGAAAAGCCAGAGGATCAATGGACTGGACCATACCTTGTTCTTGATGTCAAAGACAAGAGTGTAACGATACAGCTCGAGGGAAAGATTATGAATGTATCCATCGACAAAGTTAAATCCTACAACAGCCCTCCTGTTATCCCAGACTGCACACCGCTTGCAGTGAATAACGATGATTCATACAGTTTCACTGCCGACAATGAAGATGTGTTAAGGGATATAGACACGATACTTGAAAGAATCAGGGGGACGCCTCCTCCAGCACCAAACGGGTTTAGCGATACTGCGCGACAGGATGTAAATGTGCCGTTAAGCACCCCCGACATGCTCACAAGAAATGAGATCACGTCTGTAACGCAAGCACTCATGACACAGGTCATTGACCAAAGCGACATCGCTACAAAATCGTCTAAGTTCTGTAAGGCCATGGAGGAGGAGGTGAACGGACTGCAAAAAAGGGAAACATGGCAAGTAATTCCCAAAACGTCGTTGCCCCACAAGGCAAATGTCCTAAGTGGTCGTTTCGTCCTCACTTTGAAGAACTTCGGTTCTGCAAACGAACGAGCTAAGGCTGGCTATGTTGCCCAAGGCAACGGCGATCAAGAAAAAGCACATATGGTCCACAACATTACGACTCTACGTCAAAGTTCGACTCGTATCATTGTGTCAGTATCTGCGATCAAAGGATTTCGCCTCTTTTCTCATGACGTGAGACAAGCCTACCTACAAAGCGAGTACAAACTGACAGGCAAGGTGTTTCTCCTCCCAAAACGGGCAGATCTCAAGTTTTTTGGTCTTTGTGAGGAGGACATACTCGAACTTCTTAATCCTATGTATGGTATGACAGACGCTGGAGACTATTGGAGAGTTATAGTTGACCGTCACGTCAAGCATGACTTAGGCCTAGGTCCTCTACTAGGGGACCCCTCGTTGTATGTGAAACGAAACGAGGAAGACCTTGACGGCCTGCTTGGAATGTACGTCGATGACAGCTTTCTTGGTGAAAATGATGACATGCAAGAGCTTACCAAACTTTCTCTCAAGAAGTTTGACTCAAAAGAACGAGTTTGGGACAACTTTGAGTTCTTCGGAACCTCAATCCAAACTCATGCAGGCGGCTCGTTCTCAGTTACACAGGAAGCTTATACAAAGAAGCTTAAGCCTATACCAATGGACGCATCATTTGAACGTTTTAGGTCTTACCGGTCTGTTCTGGCATGGATTGGCTACACACGACCTGACGCTCTATGTTCCATAAACAAAGCCGCGCAAGTAACGGAGAAGACTTTCGGGATTGAACAACTGAAGTCTTTCAATTGCACAGTTAAACACCTGAAAGGGACACATAGCAGGTGTCTAAATTTCTACCCATTGCAGAAGGACTCTCTTCACATGAGAGTTTACACTGATGCTTCTTTTGCCGGAAATGATGATCTTTCGTGCAACTCGGGTTCATAATTCTGCTATGTGATACTTCAGATCGTGCTCACATACTGGAATATTCAAGCAGAAAGTCGAAGAGGGTAGTTCGGTCTATACTCAGAGGAGAAGTATACGCTTTTGCTTCCGGTTTTGATCGTGCTTTCATTCTGAGACACGACTTGGAAACGATCTTTAGAATGAAGATCCCTCTGCATATGCTTACGGACTCACTACAAATGTTTGATGTGATTACAAAAGGTTCGTCCACCACTGAGAAAAGGCTCATGATAGACATAGCCTCAGCTAGAGAATGCTATAACCGACAACAAATCTCGCACGTAGGCTTTGTTTCGTCAGAACACAACATAGCAGACGGTCTCACAGAAGAAACCCCTAACAACGCTCTTGAGAGGCTTATAAGTAGTGGCTATGACCGCAATCCGGTCAAGAAGTGGATTTATCGTACACAGCCAAGTTCTGCCATCGGAAAAGTGGCAGTGTGAAACAATTATGATACGGAGGCGCATCCATTTGTGTTGTTGCTGGATGCGTCAGAACTTCTCTTTCTTTATGGTACTGTAAGGGTTAAGTAGTATATAAGTAGGGCTCGCGCTTCGGACTGTAGATTCGTTCCGGGCCAGAGGTTTGTGTCAAAACGCCGAGCCCACCTGCGAAAACTGTCCGACTGCACGGACTTCGCACGGGCTCGGACGGTCGGTCGTAGACCTGTCCATTGACACTTTAATAAAAATCTCTTTTTCTAATTCTTTAAAGGAATTCCTCACGAAATCCCACATCAACGATAGTATTATATGAGGGAGTGCTATGCTCCGTACAGTAGTCTCTCTTTATATTTGCAACCGCTTGGTGGACAGATCTGGTTGCAACAAAAAGGGGGTTGCAGACAAAGAAATGTATCATACCATCCGTTCCTGACCAATCGTTTGGAATTTCTCATATTTATTTCAAAAACTCATCAGTGGTGCTCTGCTGTAGAGCTTCGGATTCCTGCAGCGTTACTGTTCTCTGTGCATTGCGCACTGCACGCAAAACGAAGCATTATAATCACAAGCGGACTCGGCGATGCGCTTCGCAATTGCAAGCACTCTGAAGTTGCTTTTTCGTGCCGGGAAGAGACAACATTTTGTCGGGAAAGGAGGTAATTTTCGTTTTTTTCAAAACCTGCAACGGAACCGTTGAACAGTTGACAGCAGGGTTTGCAGCATTTCTACTGTTCAACGGTTCACTACCAGGGATTTTTGACGGTTTATTGCTCTCAGTGCAGGCAAAATATATGTAAGAAGCCATTAAACCGGTTGCATTAATAGAAAATGGAACAACATGGGTTTTTGATTAAAATGTGGCTTCTCTCAACTTGGTGGACCGCTTTTGGTTGCAAAAAAGAGGTGGTTGCAAATACTAGCTGTTACAAATAAGGAGAGTGTGGAGGAACGGGAACGATGAGGTTAGTAGTAGCTGCGCTCGTCGCACGCAGCGGCGGGGGAAAGGAGTCGCGAGAGCGAGGGGATGGGGATACTTCGGATGTCGAGTCTCGAGACTTTTCGCCGGCGCTGTCGGAGGGTAGCAAGTTAACCCCGAGGATCGGTCGGGATACCGCCCTCGGATTTTAATATATCCGGATTTCCCGCCGGCGCGTCGAACAGATAATTTCCCTTTTTCCCAGATTTAGGGCTAACCAAATAAACTGCAATTTCTATCTTCCCACAGAGAGACTACTGTATTACGGAGTCCGTAATGTGCGTGCAGTCCTTGATCCAAATGTCGGCGTGTGTGAGTACAGAGTAAAGTCCCTTTCCAGTGACAAAAATGTTTTTCACTAAAGAGGGAATGTCACTGTAGCGAACACTCTCTGTAATGCTCATGTAAGCAGTTAATGCACGCTGGACCTGACTCCGTCCCCAAACATAAACAGTTTATGACATAAATAGTTACTATTGTAGGCTCGGCGTAATGGGAAGAAAGGAGTTTAGGTGGTTATCCATACCTCAGCGGCATAGTGGCGGAGAGAGGCGCTTCTCAGGGTTGAACTTGCCCAAATTGGACTGTACAGGTGTCAACGTCGTTGATTGACGGTCCACACATCCATGATTGGAAGATCATCAATGCACGACTGACAAACACAATTGCATGTCATAATGCTCGAATTGGGCACCAAGGTAGTGTCGTAATTGAAAGAGCAAACTCCCTTCGGGCGGGTGTGTACCATCAACTAGCAAGTACGATGATAGCCGTTGTGGTACAACCGTAGGGACGCTAAACCGTAAACGGAAAACGACAGGCTGTACCTAAAATGAGGGAGCTTAGGGGACCGCTACACTGGAGCGTCAGGTAGAATAATCCGGAACGGTAAGAAGGATAGGACAAGGCAGGTACACCGCACTGGACACGTGCAGTCGTATTGGGGTGTAGAGCAGTACGACCGGTGGCGAGCTGGAGACCTGAGGGACTTACTTAACCGTACGGTAAAGGACTAGGGTAGCAAGTAAGGGGAGGCGTGATTGCCTCGGTTTACCTCCAGCCCGGTGCCCCCCTATCTTAAACGCCTAGTAAGGCGGTGGCACAGGACGGACTACAGTAGTGTAGCATAAACACCCCCAGACGACTGGAGGTGTATGCGCAGTTCAACCTGTAGACCCTGGCTCGGAGAAGGGGTGTAGCAGGCCAACCAGCTACGGAACCGGGCTCGGGCCCGGATAGCGGTGGTAGAGCGGGAGCGAGCAGGGACGCGCGCACGCACGAGCGGATCGACGCCTCGACGCCCCGGAGCAGCGCTGGGTGACGTACTAGTGCTGACGGGCGGAGGCGGTTCTGTGCTCGCTCAGCGTGCTGCGCGTCCACTTCGGCTCGGCTCCGACTAAACGCGCGCCAAGAGCGAAGGCGACGTTTAGAATAAGCTGGGTGGACTGACCTTGGCGGTCAGTTGAGGACAAGCCCGTGCTTGTCCCCCTCCGCCGCCGTCGGCCCGCTCCATATTTAATATACAAAACAATCTATCATAACACTACAGTACCGAGATACTGTAGTGGGCTACTGTAGTGCAGGTCGGCCTGCACTGTAATACTGTCAGCTATGTCGAGGCTGACAGTACGCGTATTACCCGTGGTGCGTGCGCGCTTCGTTCGCGCGGCGTACACGTGTGCACATGTATGCACGTGTCCCTTGTCCCCGTGGCGTACACGTGGACACGCGCGGTTGTACTGTAGAGCTCGACGCTCTTCAGTAGCTGATTTAGTTCTTGATCTAATCTAATTGAAACCCTCAGGGGGGGTTATACTACACGGCCTCCCCCTCAAGACTGAACGTCCGCGTTCAGTACTCTCGGGCTTGTAGAGGCGGCCATGTCGGATCCCCTCCCTGTAGTCCTGGACTTGACCCAGGTTCCAACCGTCGTGCCTGGCGCGTCGTTCATCGCCCGGCTTCCAAGCGTCCGCTCCTCCGCGCTCTCCCTCGAAGTTCCCTCTCCCCTTCCGCGCACCGTGTTCTTACGGGTGATCGGCGTCCGCTCGTTGCGGTACGCTCGTCGCGTCACCGCGACCATCCCCCTTTTTGTTAGGCGGCTCAAGTCCGTTGTGACGATGTCGTCTCCCTTGGAGGGTCGACCCTCCCCGCCTGCCGTTGCTTCCTCCTTGCCAGCGGAGTCGGTGCCCCCGCATTCGGCACCCTTACCTTCCCCCTCGGAAACTCCTGGACGTTCCATACCCATGGTCGCCGGGTTTGTGCCCCCCGCGCGTACTGTGGCAATTGCGCGCCAATGGTCCCCAATCCCTCCCTTCCAGAAGGTCTGGGGCTCGCGCGAGTCAACGTCCTCCGTTGAGTTCGGGACACGCGAGCCCCTCCCCTCCGACACGTTGGCGGGGCAACAGGCCGGCCCGCGGCCACGCCAAGCTTTTGGAGGACCCTCAGCGCGATCCCTTCGAACCGTGGGGCAGGGCGGAGACGCAGTCAGCGCTCAGTCCGAGTGGTTTGGGGTCTCGCTCGAGCGGTCGTCCCCGCTTCCCCTTGACCGGTTACAGTTTGCTTGGTGTCAGTATGCCCGCTCTGGCATCACTGTAGGCGAACTGTTGACGCGCGAGTCGCTTCGACCGGACTTGTTGCGCGTCCGTAAGGTGTATGAGGCAGGAAGAGAGGAGGAGGCTTCCCTCGTGTTGGGGCGCCTCCTTTCCGAAGGCGGCGGGGCGGCGTATCAAATTCCCGCAGCGATCGTCGGCGATCGCACGTTCGCCTATAGCTTGGACGAGGTGGAGTATGTGGATCGGATGGCCACCTATCTACTCCATCGGGGGCCGTCGACTCCTCGCAAGTTCGTCCTATTCAAGATCCTGGGGCTATACGTGAGCCCTCGGCCATTTGCCTATTCGAAGGCACGCGTCGCCTTACAGAAATCGGCCTGTTCTCTGATGCGGCTTCACCACGTCGCCATTGCTCCCCATGACTGGGCGGCGCATCGCCACTCCGGAGAGACAGACGGACATGTATTTCGGTCAGCCTCCTTTGAGGGAGGCCTGTCCCCGAGCGATTTTCCGCGGCTCCCCGAAGTGGTGAGGGAGGCCCTCCCTTCGTTGGGAGTCCATCCCCTACTCCCGTATGTCTTGAAGCACTTCGGGGTGGCCTGCACGGACTGGAGGCATCCCGCGCGTGACGACCTGATACATAACGTTGAGAGGGAGTGGGCCTGGGCCCTTGGAAATGCTTTCATGAATGAAGTATCCAAACACGGGCTGGTGTTCGTACAGCCGATCGGAGTGTTGGCCCATTTGGGAAGGGTCGCGTGGGATCTTCCGAGCGTACCCCTCCATCCCCTCGAAAGAAGTACCCAACATGTGCCCTGGACGCACGCATTCGCCCTCGAATTAATGCATCGAGCGGGCGACGCAGGAGAGCGTCATCTCCGCCACTGGACTGACTTTACCACTGGAATACAGTCTTCGTTCCTCTCATATGACCATCGATCAGACGCCTTTGTGGCGCGGCCAGGGCCCCCGGTGTCCTCCTCGAGGCCCTCTGGGGGCGGGAGCGGAGTCGGCTCCGCCTCACGATTGGCAAGGAAAAAGCGTTACCGAGATTTGGACTGTGAGTCCCCGGCGTATCCGTTCGCGGAGACGAACCCGCGACCCGAGTTATCGGGAGCCGTGCGGGATCCTCGCCCGGCGGTGAGCTCACAAGTTCCTCCAGTACCTCCTCTCAATTCCGTACCGAGTCGTGTCGTTTCGAACTGGGCCACGGTACGTCGCTCGACGCTCAGTCGGGACGATCTTCGCGACATACCGGTATTAATTCGCGCCCTCAGGGACGCGAGCGACCGGTCGTGGCAAGTAGACAGACTGCTTAGCACTCTCGCCAGTTGGTATTTAGCGCAAGGTGAGGAGTCTCGCGGCATCGCCGCCCAGCGTGATTCGCACATGTCCGAACAGTGCCACGTGCGCCGCGAGTTAACGAGGGTGCGCGAGGCCATGGCTACGCAGACCGGCGTCCTCCAGCGGACGACCGCCGATCGGCACCGGTACCGTGCCGAGCGGGACGCGCTGCATGGTCTCTGCGAGGCGCCTCCGGCTGCGTGGCGTCCGACTTTGCGGGACCCTTACGAAAATCATGGACGTGAGGCCCCGGTGGCCGATCGTACCCCTGCCCTCGAGGGCAGGGAGCTGCGCTGGAGCCGCGAAAACGAGGTAGCCATGCCTCCTCTGGAGGGGTTGGGCTCGGGGTTACCCCATCACCCCAGTTACTGTCCCCCGACACTCTATGGACCAAGTCCCCCTTGAGCCGCCCAGCGGCCCGCGCCGTTGAACGGTCTTTGCCGGCGTCCTCGCGGAAGCCCGCTTGTCCGTTCGTCCGGATTCCCAATCCACGTAAAGCCCTTAGGGCATTGTTTCCTTCACCCCTCGTCGTTGTCGAAGTTGCTCGCACCCTGTCCACACCGACGTTCTTCTTGTCGGTCCTTGCGCGGGCGTGCTTCCTCGTTGCCACGCGCAATCCTTTACCGACGTTCTTCTCGTCGGTCCTTGCGCGGGCGTGCGTCATCGTCGCCACGCGCCATTCTTCATCGACGTTCTTATAGTTGGCTCTGGCGCGCTCCCTGCCGACTTTGATGGTCAGATCGAAGTCGGGGAGCGCGTTCCGCCGTGCCCTTTTCCTCCTCTTTAAGCCTTGTCGACGCCTCGTAGCCATCAAAGACTCAATATCGCCCCTCGCGGGGGAAGTATCGGGTGCCATGAGGGCTCGGCTGCACGGTACTTGCTCGTTTCCCCGTTCTCGTCAAGCGGGGCCGTTGACTTGCATGGGCGAAGAGAGGTTTGACGACGGAGGAATGTCGGGCGTTCTTTGACTGACACTCTCGCGGTCGTCGCGACTTCATGGCGTCGCCGTCTCGCCCCGTCTACCGGGAGGCAAAATCTTCGTTGCCCCGCACTGGGGCCTCGTCACACGCGACGAATCGGAATGTCTTGTTTCATCGAGGTTCGGGCTAGCGTCGTAGTCCTCTTCGTCATAATCTGCGGCGTCGTCCCGGACCCTCTTCGTTTCCGCGTACGCATCGCGACAAGAGCAAACGCTGCCGGCATCGTAGGGCGTCGTCGCGTGCGATTGGTCCGGTTTTCCGTTCCCATCCCGACTCGCGTACGGGAGAGACGTGACGCCGTCTAGCGTCCTCGACAGTGGCGCTTCCTGAGCCGTTGTACTTGGCTCTCTGGCACTTCCGTCCGTTGTTAGTCCACGTCCCGTTGCTTTAGCCACCGCCTGCCTGCTCGCAGCCGCGTTTCGCGGTCCGCTTTTCCGGAGGGGCGTTGTACCTTCCACGCAACCGGCAGCCCGCGGGTACAGCGCGACAAGGGGGTACTGAGTCCCAATCGCGTGGACAGAGGATAGTCACGGATGCTTCTTGTGGGGAACACGTCTCCCCGCGCCCCCGCCGTCGGCGGCGGAAGTTCGGATGCGCGGGGGCCATGATTGTCTTCACCTCGACTGTGGCCATCTGGTGCTCCGCCGATGACGGGATGACGGCTTGGGCCAGTCGTTCCACAGTATCAACGCCCCCCCTGCACGGCTTGGAGGCGCACGCGGAGTCCCGGTGAAAGGTTGACGAGGCGGCGGAGGGCAGGAGGGCGCGAGAAGTAGCTCCATCATCAGCGCGAGGAAGGCCGGCAGCGAGGGCCTGGCGGCGTGCGTGGCGGAGCAGCTTCAGCGCATGCGGTGAACTGCAGCGACGACACGCGCGCTCCCGCTGGTAGCCGATCGGTCTCAGCGCGGACGTCGTCCGGGCGCGCGCAGAAAGAGGAAAGAGAGACGCCGGGCCGGCGGTGATGATCGCGGCGAGGAGGGGGCGCGCTGGTTGAGAGCGCGGCCGGGTGCTGCAGCGAGAAGTGGGTGCTCGAAGGAGAGGGCGCGCGTGCAGTAGGCCAGCGCCGGCGGAGGTTACAAAATCCAAACTGTGCTTGCGCAGTTTGGAAAACATGATAGTTTCAGCGACACGCGCCGCACGCGTCGTACTGTATACACACCACGTGACGCGGACGGACGGACAGGGAGGCGCTTGGTGAGCGCACGCTCCAGCAGCTGCCCGATGCCCTTGATCAAATCACCCCAAAAATTTGCCCCAGAAATGTTTCCCGCCAAAATATTTCTTGCCAATTTTTCCAACACACGCCGCGGTTGGTGCGCGTCCCTCCTACGCCAGATTTTCCCAAAATTTAAAATCCTCGGGGCGCCGGTGCTTGACACGTGTGTCACCTTCTCCCCGCTATCATCCAAAGTGTACATGTACACTTTGGATAGCGACCACACGCATGGCACGTGTATAACTGAAACTGCCCAGCGGATCGCGGCTCGTCCGTTGGTCTCTCCCCATTGTGTGTTAAATGTGAGGCACGGGCGTACACGTGTCGCGCCGTATGCGGGTACAGAAGGGGCTATTTTTCCTTATTTTTCTGTGTTGCTCGCGGCGGCGGCCGGAGCACTGTACAGCAGTGCATCATCCGTGCGCTGACCATTGGCAGCCCAACCATTTTCTGAGGCCAGGCGGTGCCCCTTTTGGCATATTACCGTGACAGTGGGGTGGCCGTTGTTCGTGCACACCTCCTCCCCCTGTGTTGGCGTAGCGGTACGAACCAACACGAACCCACGCCCCCTTCGAGTCTATGCTCACCGCGATGACGCCTTTCGCGTCTCTGCCACTATGTGGCGCTTTTTTCTCTCTCGTTCCCGTCTGCCTTTCGGGCGGGAGTAGGATACCGAAGCGTCCTTCGCAAAGGGACCGACGCGCTCAGACGCATCTAATCGAACTATCCAGCGACCCTACGGCCGATGTCGCCTAACCTCGTTCAGTCCGTCTTTACAAGGAACATTCCCGTCTGGGCAGTACGTACGGCATGGTGTTAGGGCGTCGCGAAATTGGGCTTCGTCCGTCAATACGTCTTGACGTCCTTCTCTCCTGCCCAGTGGCCTTGTGTTCTGGGGCGCTGTTGGGGACCAAACGTGTTCTCCTCGCTCTTGCTTGTCGTTCCAGGACCTTGTTTACGTAAGACTAAACGGTTTGTCTTTTCTTTCGCGCCAGTTGGCGCAGCTCCATGAGGCACCCGTAGGGAGGCAAGGGATTCGGATCCCTTTTATTCAGGTCGGAGCGGGAGTGCGATCGTGGCTCCAGGGTGTTGTTCGCTCTCCGGGGGACTCGCTGTCCTCCATCAATAATTGCCCTACTGTGAGTGATCGCGCGTTCGTTGGACGTCTCAGTTCGAGGTTGCTGGACTGAACCGAACGTCCGGCGACCGCGAGTGAGAGGGCGTCTAACCCTTCGGATCCGAGAGGGATATTTGCCTTCCCCCGAACTCTGTGCGGCCCTCGTATCTTCGGTCGGTACGAGGGCCCTACATTTTTCAGGCTGTTCGTACTGTCCTGGTCTTATGTCTCGCGTCCTTGACGTGCGGGAAGTCAATACCACTTGACTTTAATACGTCCCGGGCTGCGACCCTCCGATAGGGACTGCCATCCTCATGCGTCTTCCTTTTTAGTCTGTTCGTGCAGGCTGGAGTTAAACCGCGAAGGATTTTTCAGGCAGTTCGTACTGCCTTGCTTCAACTTCTTGCATCTTCGGCGTCTGAGGAGTCAATACGGCTTGACTTGGGTACGTTTCCTCTGTTTCTGTAGTGAGGCATTCGTTCTGATCGTCAGGAAGCGGTTTGATTAAACCGCCCCGAGGCGGTTGAGGGCCCCCTCCTTAAGGCTGAACGTCCGCGTTCAGTTCACACAGGAGGTCTCTACCTGTACGTGTCCGGAGTCTTTTGGCGTAGCGTGACACTACCTCCTCGGGGACGTGTGTACGCGCTGTCCAAGTGGGTTGGTCGTAGTCCGCCCATTTGATGAGGAACTCCGTAGTTCCGTCCTCCATGGTTCGATGCTGGAGTAGTTGTTCGACAGCATACTGAGTACCCTTGGTGACCTTGTCGGCAAGGTCCTCGGGGGTAGTCGTGCTCGCCCTTGGCACGTTCGCCGGCGGGGGTGCGTAGACGCAGCGGTCTGCGGAGACGCGCTCTGTAACTCCATCACGATCGATCATGATGGTGCGCTGGTCGTTCGCGAGAACTCGGTACGGTCCGACAGCCCGGGAGGCGAGCTTGTTTGATGTCTTCCCCCCATCGGTGGGGTTGAGATATACGTATTCTCCGGGACGGAGCCGGGAATTAATACGTCGTATGCGCTTATTGAAGTCGCGCTTGTAGCGAGCCTGCGTCCGACGCAGGCTCCCGTAGGCCTTCTGGATAGTCGAGTCCAAGGTCTTGAGGAACTCGGCACGTGGGTTCCCCCTATCGGAAGGGGCGCGTCGCCGTCCGCCCGTCGGAGAGAGAACTCTGGCGGTGGCCTGCTGAGCACGAGCTCAAACGGCGTGGTGCGTGTGGTGCGATGTACGTGGGAGTTGTACGCATACGTAAGCGGCCCCACGTACACATCCCAGTCGTTCTGGTGTTCACCTACGTAGTTCCTCAGCATCGAGGCGATTGTTCGCTTATATCGCTCGACTTGCCCGTTCGTCTGGGGATGGTACGCCGAAGTGTACAAATTCGTTATCTCCAGAACACTGCACGTGCTGTGGAAGAACTTGGCATTAAACTGCGGTCCGTTATCCGACAGCAACGTGCGCGGGACGCCGTACTTAAACACCCACGATTCGCAGAACGCAACTGGGACGGTGTATGTGGTTATCGTGCAAAGCCCAACGACTTGCGTCAGCTTGCTAAAGCGGTCCGTAATCACGAGCAGGAATCGTTTTCCTGTTTTCGTCTTGGGGAGCGGCCCCAAGATGTCGATGGCGAGGCTCTCGAGAGGCCTCATAGCTGGGAACAATCTCAATCGATTGAGATATTTCCTCAGCTTGACCCGGTTCATCGCGCAGGTCCGACACCCTCGCACCGTGGCTGCCACGTCTGCAGCCAGGTGAGGCCAGTAGTACTCGCGTCGAAGTGCGTAGTACATATGGTTCTGGCCCGGGTGCCCAGCGATAGCCGGGTTGTGGCACACGCGAAGGAGCCTGGCGCGAAGCGTCTGAGGCACCACCACCTGTACGGTGTCAGGATCGAAGGGGTGTCTCCGTTTGAGCACCCCTTGGCGGTCCTCGAAGAACGCGGAGTCTCGAGACTCGGACTGTCGTTCCAAAACGGTTTGGCAGAAGTCATCCACGCGTTGCTCCTCGGCTATCTCCTCTATCGTAAGAGGGGCCGGAAGGTCGTCCTGCCGTGGGGCGACCGGGGAGTCGAGCGCGCCAGCCTCGGGGTCTTCGGCGCGCTGGATGTCGGCGGCGTCGAACTCGTCGTTCTCCTCCCAAAACGAATTGAGTCCTTGGAGAGCGGGGGCTTCGTCGTCGCCTTGCGGTTCGTCGCGCGTCCGTACGAGCGGCCGTGTTCGGGCTTCGGCTTGGTTCCGTGTCGTTGCAAAGACATGGACGGCCTGATGATCACAGCTCGCGGTACAGGCGTGGTACGCGAGCTCATTCGATACGTCTCGAACGGTCGTGCTCCCGTCGAAGGTGGGAATGTCGTCATCCACTTCGACGGTGAGGCGAGGGTCATCGGCGACACGAGGCGACACGAGGCGTGACAGGGCATCGGGCACCTGATGCACGCGCCCGGGGCGGTACTGAATGGTTAAATCGTATTGAGCCAGACGTAGCCGCCACCGAGTGAGTCTTCCCGAGCTCTCCGTGAGCGACATGAGCCATCGGAGGGCGTCGTGATCCGTCCGGACGGTGAACTTGGTTCCTTCGATGTACGGCCGCAGTGTGCGGACGGCCCACACCACGGCAAAGCACTCACGCTCCGTAGCGCTGTAGTTTCGTTTGCTATTGCTTAGCGAGTACGACCAGTACCCAATCGGGCGCCAATCGTTTGGCTCATCGTGCTCCTGTAGGAGGGTGCACCCGAGTCGATATGCACCGGCGTCAGTGTCCAACAGGTACGGTCGGCCGTACCGTGGTAGCGCAAGGATCGGCGGGGAGATCATCGCCGCCTTCAGGCTTTCGAAAGCCTGAAGCTGAACCTCCGTTGGGTTATCGAAATCGTGATCCGAGTCCTTGCGTGTTATATCGGTTAACGGACGGGCAATCTTCGAGAAGCCCTTGACGAAGCGACGATACACGTTACACGCCCCGAGGAACGAGCGCACCTGCGTCAGCGTCCTCGGGAACGTGAACGTCTTGAAGACGTCGATTGCCGTATCAGCCACGCTCAACTTACCTGGGGATATAACGTGCCCCGGGTAGTGCACCTTCGGACGAAAGAAGCTGCACTTCTTGAGCTTGAGGGAGATGCCGGCACTCTGCAACCAGCTCAAGACTGTATCGAGATGCCTTGCCTGTTTTGGCGTCCGTTCGCGAGAACACGATAACGTCATCGAGATAGACGAGGCATATTTGCCAGCGGACTCCGAAGAGTATGATATCGAGGGCACGTTGGAAGGTGGCCGATGCCCCTTTTAATCCAAACGGCATGCGCAAATGGCGGTACGTACCCATATGTGTCGTGAAGGTAGTCTTATCCCGGTCCTCCGGAGCGACCGGGATCTGCCAATAACCGGAATTGCAGTCCAACGTCGTAAAGACGGCTGCATCTCCTAACGAGTCGATGCAGTCGTCCATACGCGGCAGCGGATACGAATCCGCTGCGGTCTTCGCGTTGAGACGCCAGTAGTCCACGCAGAACCGAAGAGAGCCGTCTTTCTTCCGTACGAGCACCACCGGGGACGCCCACTCGGTGCTCGCGGGCTCGATAACCCCTGCGTTAAACATCTTGTTGACCTCCTTCGCGACCATTTCGCGCATGGCCAGGCCCTTCCGATAGGGCATAGAACGAATCGGTTTCGTTCCCGGTTCGAGGGGGATGCGGTGCTCCGTGGCTTCGATCGTTCCGAGCGTATCGCTCCACAGACTCGAGTGGTTACGGAGCATCTCGAGCACGTGGCCACGGAGCTTTTCATCGTCGATGTATGACAAGTCAATTTCTTTTTCCCAATCCATCGGTGGATTTTCGGGATCCTTCTGCTGGGGGGGTACAGTACCCTCCGCCGTCGGTTGGGATACAGGTGACCCCTAGCAGACATTTGACATGTAAAAGGAGTACTAATGGAGCACTAATGGAGCACAATACGGATTGTGAAAGGATCACGGGCCAGTGCTCCAATTGCACTCATATTGCGCTCCTTTGACGGGCACTGTACTCCTACTCCACACCACTAATGGTCCTACCGTGCCCCATTTGCAGAAAAATGGACAAGTCTGGAAGCTCCTCTGCACAATTTGTTTTCAATACTTGTCCCCCGGCCATTTGCTCTACCTCTACCAATGAGGGCAAAAAGACGGCGGTATCAGGTATACTCAGAATGGCCTGACAGTGACCATGCAATCATAGAAATTGAAAGAGTCGTCATTTTATCTGAATATCTGCCCACGACAACTGTGGGTTAAAAGAACTGGTGCCGACACAGATAGATTCATTTACCTGCTGCCAACCCCCCCAATGATCTGAAAACTCCATCAGATGAGACCCGCTCATCATTCAGAAGTTGGTGCGCTTCTCTCTGAGGGTCAATAAAGAACGTCTTCGTTCCCTTTCGCGGGGAAAAGTTGTCCTCCAGAGGGTATGAATGCTCTAGAACTCCAATGCCATTGATGACGGCACTTATATCGCCAACCGTTGGCGAAGAAAATGCACGAGGCATTGTAGCGTCACAGGAGACCTGACGACACTCAGTAACCTTGAGATTGTTTGCCCATTCAACCAGCATCAAATCCCTCCACATCATTTAAATGATACTCTCGAGAGTATCGACTGTTTCTAGGTCGGGAGTCCAAAATGTCGTGCACTACAGCCACGCGTGGCAGCTGTAGGCAGAGCGAAGAGCGTTCGGACGCGTAAGGAGATCCGGGAGACCACCCGGTGGATGACCGGAACCGGGATCCAGGCGCGGCTTGCGCGGTAGAGAACGTAGCAAGCTAGTCAGCGATAAGGAGGAAGAATTAAAGGAAAAACAGAACGAACAGAGCGGACAGCACAGTAGTTAACGTAGCGCTCGCGCGGGTGGGTCGACGCGCGCGGGGAAGGCAGTTGGGATCCAGGGGTGTAGATGGCTCGGTCGGTATGGGCGAGCCAGTACCGAGTCGAGGCTACAACCTGGAATCCAGAAACCAAGGTAAAAGACCCGAGGCTTCGTGCCTCTTTAATTTGAGTATCGTGTTGACTATATAGTCCCCCGTCGCCGTAATGGCGAAGCTAAATTATACTGTAAATTAGAATAACTAGGGAAGAACGGGTGTAGCCCCGAGGGGACCAAGTACAACCCCGGAAGACCCTATGGGATGCGGAGGGATTACACGTGTCCACGGGTAGGTCCGGTAGAGTGGCAGGGGAGTCCCCGGGTATCCGTGGTACACGTGGTGGCGGCGAGCGCGATTTTGGCCGGTAAGGACAGCTGTCCCGCTACATAGCACAGTGCACTACAAGCTGAGGGCGGGGATCCATCCGAGTAACCGGAGTAATTCTCGGGGTCAGGTCGGCTTCCGTGGCCGGGCTTGTGATGGCGAGCTTCGGTCTTGACCCTCTTGTCGCGTGACGATCTCGGCGACGGAGGTCGCGCGACTCCGGATTCGGTTGGGGGATCCCGTGGTCCCTCCATTTTCCGGGGAGCGAGTAGCGGGATCCCAGCGGCTTGGAGAGCCGAGTAGGTGACGTCTGCGAACAGTAGATTTTTGTCCAACGGTGGTAGGGCATGTAACTGCGGATCGGTACTTGGTTTCGAGGCGGTCGCCTCCCCCGGCCCAACGGGGGCGGGTTGCGGACGCGCCGTTTCCAGGGCGATATTGCGATATTACGCCGGCGGAGTTCGATGACTTCCCCCGCCAGGCGGGCCACTTCTTCTCGTACGGGAAGGAGGGTCTCGTCGACAACGGAAACGATGTACTTCTGTCAAGCTCGTGTGAGCATGCCTTCTAAAGCGGCGAGGCGATCACGTCCCTGTTGGGACTGTACTTCCGCCTGAGCAGCGATCTTACCAACGACGAGGTCGTTCTTCATTTCGCACATCTTTGCGGTGTGCGAGTTGAATTTCTCCTCGATTAAGTTGATGGAGAACCTCTCGGCTTCACGGAACCCTTCGCAACGGTTCCGCCTGATCCACGCCGCGACGGGCGCTGGGACGTCTCTCGGACGAGAGTCATGGGACGACTCGGAGCCGGTCACCATGGTGAATAAACCCAACAGTCGGTGCGTGGAGGAAGGTCGCAGAGAGGAGAGAGAAAAGGGGAGATAGGTCAAGGAAGAGGAAACTCGGACACACGAGGGTATCGACTGTTTCTAGGTCGGGAGACCAAACTGTCGTGCATTACGGCCACGTGTGGCGGGCCGTAGGCAGAGCGACGCTCGTTCATACTCGTAAGGGGATTCGGGAGACCACCCGGTGGATGACCGGAACCGGGGATCCGGGCGCGCCTTGCGCGGTAGAAAGGCGGAACTAGAGTCAGCAATAAAGAGGAAGAATTAAAGGAACAACAGAGCTAACAGAGCGGACTGCACAGTAGTTAACGTATGGCTTGCGCGGGTGGGTCGACGCGGGCGGGGAAAGCAGTTGGGATTCTAGGGGTGTGGATGACTCGGTCGGTATACCGAGTCGAGGCTACAACCGAGAATCCAGAAAACAAGGTAAAAGACCCGAGGCTTCGTGCCTCTTTACTTTGATTCTGGGGTTGACTATATAGTCCCCGTCGCCGTAATGACGAAGCCAAAATTACACTATAAATTAGAATAACTATAATATACGGGTGGGGCTCCGAGGGGACCAAGTAAAACCCCCTATAGGCCCGACGGGTTGCAGAGGGATCACACGTGTCCACCGGTGTGGTCCGGAGAGAGACAGGGTCTACGTGTACCCGTAGTACATGTGGTGGCGGGGTGCGCGATTTGGCGGGATAAGGACAGCTGTCCCGGTATCGGGTACAGTGCACTACAGTGGTAACAGGACGGTATAAGAGAGTCGGAAATGGGAAGTTGGAGACGATCGAGTACAGCATCCATTAAGCGCAGGGATAAGGAAGAACTACCGCGCGGGTATGAGTGTCGTAAGATGGAAGTGAAGATAGCAATGCAAGTGCGCCAGTCGAAGGTGTATAGGGCCTGCATAGGACATAGGAATGTTTCCGGGTAACATACCCGCGGAATAGCCAAAATTATTCCGGATGTCATCTAGCTCACGGATGCCTACGGAGGAGAACCATTGAGCTGAGGCAAACAGGGACACGTGATAACGCATGGATTTGTCTTGCAGCTCATCGAGCGAAGGGTCACGGCGGGCGACCCAAGATGAATGGTAACCGGGATGGAAAGCCGGTTCGGTAGGGTTGGTCACACGGGGTAGCCGGGGTATGGAAGGAAGGCTTCGGGAGATATCGGGCTTGCCGGAAAAGCCAACGCTAAGACGTTTACGCGGGGGAGCATCGTCCGAGTGCTCTGACTGAGAAGGCAGCATGGTTTCGTCTTGCTCTCGCGCACGCGCTCACCGTCGGCCGGAGGGGAGACACGAGTTGGAGATCATGGAGCGAAGCGCGTAAGGAAGAGTGCTCAGAAGGGGGATATGTAGTGCAATATGGGGGTCTACAGGGGGGTGAAACGAAAGGAAATTAATTGGATATGGCAAATATGTAGTGCACTGTACACTATAGCGGGACAGCTGTCCCTACCCGCCAAAATCACGGTGGTCGGCTACCACGTGTACCACAGGTACACGTGGACTCCACCTGTCCCTCGGCCGGATCCCCACCGCTGGTCACGTGTAATCCCTCTGCCACACCTCGGGGCTACACCCGTATATTATAGTTGTTCTAATTTATAGTGTAATTTAGCTTCCGGGCGAGTTTGAGACCGAGTATGCAACTCGAATGTTATCCGACCTCGCGCGGTGTGGGGACATTCACTCCCCTTATGAAAACACTGTCGCGCACTACAGCCACGGGTGGCAGGCTGTATGCAGAGCGACGCACGTTCGGAAGCGTAAGGGAATAACGGAAAGCACCCGGTGGATGACCGGAACCGGGGTCCGGGCGCGGCTTGCGCGGTAGAAAAGTAGCACGATAGTCAGAAAAAAAGGGGTAGAATTAAGGGAAAAACAGCGCTAAGGGAGCGAGTCGCACAGTAGTTAACGTAAGTCTCGCGCGGGGGGGATCGACGCGCGCGGGGAAGGCGGGTGGTATTCTAGGGAGGTAGATGGCTCGGTCTGTATGGGCGAGCCAGTACCGAGTCGAGGCTACAACCTAGAATCCAGAAACCAAGGTAAAAGACCCGAGGCTTCGTGCATCTTTACTTTGATGATCGGGTTGACTATATAGTCCCCGTCGCCGTGATGGCGAAGCTAAACTATACGGTAAATTAGAATATCTAGAATATAACGGGTGTAACCCCGAGGGGACCAAATAGAGCCTCAATAGGGGAGGAAGGGACGACCTGTGTTCACTGGCACGGTCCGGCGGCTAAATACGGGACGCCACGTGTACCCATGGTACACGTGGTGGCGGTGCGCGCGATTTTTTTGCGGGTTAGGGACAGCTGTTCCGTCATAGTGTACAGTCCACTACACACACGACCTTGTTCATAGAGGGCCTCCTTCCGCGATCAAGCAGTTAGTGCTCCAAGCAAGGGAGAATCGCCCCCGATCCTCCTTGGAGGACACTGTGGCCGAAACCCGCGCTCAAGGGGCGCCCAGACGGCTGGCGCGAGAAGACGCGTTGATTTCGCGAAGCCCGCCGCCAACCAAGTGTTCAACACTTGGTTGGCGACCAAGCTGGCTGTGGCAGACAGTCTGCTCTCATCGAACTCCGTGGGTCTGACCCCGAGCTATCATACCGGCCTGGACGCCGAGAATTTTCTCGCGAATGACAAGCCCTTCGCCGCCACGGCTGGGTGCCCGTCATTTCCCACAGAGGGATCCTCATTCAACGACAAGGATTCGTTGTTCTACGGAGAGCGGCGGCCGGCCTACAAGGACCATCCCAGGATTCCGAGACCGCGCGGGGCGTCTCCCGGTTTCGCAGGTCGAGAAGGACCACGGGACATGAAGACACCTTCCCGGAAAATCATCTGCTATACATGCTACAAAGTCGAGGATCATATTACCCCCGAATGTAACATGAAGGTGCGCCATGTGTCGCTTGTTCCTCATAATTTTGAGAAGCTCACGGCGGCTCAGAAGGCCGGTGTTCCGGCAGACGCGTACTTGAGCGCCGTGGCCCTCCTCAGTTTCGAGGCTAATCGGCTGGTCGCACCCGTCTTGCCGTCGAAGTCTCCATCCACCTCGAAGAAGTCAAGTTCTCTGACGGCAAGACCGCACCTCCGAAAAACTAGGAGACCTACAGCAGAAAATCGCTCACATTCCATCGCGGGATACCGTGTCACCCCCGCCCCCGAAGCCAGCGATCCGCGTCTTGGGACGGAGACACGCTCGCCAAGCCAGTCCCTCCAACCCCGGTCCGACGGGCATGGGGACGCTTCGCCGACCGTGGCGTCTTAACAACGGGAGGCATTCCCCAGATTACAGGGCTGTGGAGCCAGCTTCTACACTGTCTCCACGTAATTACATGGTCTACGCAGACCTTGGGCTCACCACCTCCATCATGGTGCGTCAACTGACCATCCTGGACACTGGTGCCGGCTCCAATTTTTTCCGCGCTGACACCGTGCCCAAAGGATGGGAGAACTTACTCGAACTGGGGGAAGTCCCCACTATCGCCGACGCGAATGGTCGGCCGTTACGAACAAGCGGGTCCATCAACCTCGTTGTTTGACTAGCAACTCGCACCATGAAATGCAATTTCATAGCGTGCGAGCGCCTAACAGCTGCAGGCATCCTGGGCTGTGACTTTAACGACAAATTTGTCGAGGCCATCTATCCACGTCGGAAGGTGGTAGAGCTCGATGATGGGACAAAAGTCCCCATCGTGAGAAAACCGGCCACTCGTCGAGCCGTCGCGCCTCCGCTTCCCTCGGAACAGGAGTATGACAACGACCCGGGTCGAGTCTCCCCGAAACTCAAGGTTTCTCGTCCCGTCCTCTTATAGCCCGGTACACAAGTCTGGGTGCCAGTGACCAGCGGTCGCACGCGTCTTTCCGTCTGCGGTCCAACCCGCAGCTATATGCGGCACATCGCGTCTCCCTATCAAATGGAGTCGCGCAGATCACCGCCCTTCGAGAGTTCAAGGTCTTGGTGGCCAACTCCGCAACGGCCCCCAAGCGCCTCTCGAAGAATCAGGTGCTGGGGTACGTTACCCCCCATCCGCGTGCAATGATACGCACTGCGATTCCTCTCAACGCCCCCCTGGGGGGGGATTTACAGAAGGGGACGAGCCCGAATCCGAGAAGGGGGAGAAGTCACCCCCTGCTCCGTTGGAGGAAGACCCTCAAGGTATTGACCTTGTCTCCCTTCGACACCTGCCGCCGCATTTCCGCACAAGGGTGCGTGACATGCTTACGCCGTACTCCAGTATGTGAAGTGGGGACCTCGGAGAGGTCCGGGCGACTCAGCACCGGATCGAACTCAACCCCGGCTCGGAGCCGTTTCGATGTCAGCCATATCGTGCTGGACCCTGGTCCCGACAAACCGAACAAGACGCCGTGGATGGGATCATCTCCCGATCACAATCAGATTGGGCGTCCCCGCTGGTTCTCGTAGCCAAACCAGATGAATCCCTCTGTTTCTGCGTCGATTACCGACGCTTGAATGCGATGATGTAGCATAAACAACCTCACGGAGAAGGGTATTTGCTCACAGCTCGACGGAGACCCCGGATCGGCGGAAGACGGGCAAAAGAAACACCACCGGCTATGGGAACCGGACGAGCCCGGGTAGCGTGGTAGAGCGGGATCGGAGGTGGTCGCGCGTGCATATGAGCGGATCGACGCCTCGACGCCCCGGCGCAGTACTGGGTAACGGTCCAGTACCATCGGGCGGAGGCGGATCCGGCTCGCCGCGCGCGACCACTACCCGCGGGGCTCCGTAGTAGGCAGACGCGAACGTCGCTCGGGTAGTCTGGAAAAAGCCGGCGGAACCTAGGTGGTAGGCTCTGGACAAGCCCGTGCTTGTCCTCTCTCCTCCGCCGTCGGTCGGCTCATATTTAATATACAAACCTCTATAATAACACTACAATACCGAGGTACTGTAGTGGTCTACTGTAGTGCAGGTCGTCCTGCACTGTACGGTGTCAGCATCGGTGCTGACAGTACACGTGGTACCCGTGTGTGCGCGCGCTTCGTACGCGCCTGGTACATGTGTGCAGGTGTGCCGTGGGGCACACGTGGGCACGCGTGGTGGTACTGTAGAGCGTGGGGCTGTACAGCAACTAAATCAATCTGAATCTAATCTAATGTAAATCCCCCAGGGGGGTTATGCGACAGATGACAGTCCGGGATACTTACCCAATTCCTCGTATGGACGAGTGTCTGGACTCGCTCGGCAAAGCGATCGTGTTCACAACTCTAGATTGTAACTCGAGTTATTGGCAAATCCCCGTCGCGGAAGAAGATCGTCCGAAAACCACGTTCACGTGTCACGCCGGTACCTATCAATTTAACCGAATGCCGTTCGGGTGAACGAACGCGCCCGCCACCTTCCAACGGATGTAGGACACATTCCACTCTCCGGATACCGATGGAAGAGCTGCCTCATCTACTTGGATGACATTATCATATTTTCGAAGGATCATGAAACTCATCTGAAGGATGTCGAGGTAATTCTCTCTGCTCTACAACAAGAGGAGCTATCACTGAAGTTGAACAAGTGTAAATTCTCTAAGGACTCCGTGGAGTACCTGGGTCACATCATTCGACCCGGGGAACTTCATTTCCACCCGAAGAATGTCTTGGCGTTGGCCGAGGCCAAGCCGCCACGAACCCAGACCGAGCTTCGCTCATTTTTGGGTATGTGTAACGTGTACCGACGTTTCGTCGACCACTTCGCCCAGATGTCGGCGCCCATGACGTCCATGCTCAAGAAGGTGGAGCCCGACCGGCTCCCCGAACTGGACGAAGAACGCAGGTCTGCCTTCGAAGCCCTGAAGACTTGCCTGATTTCCCCGCCGATATTGCGACTACCGTGGCTGGGGCTACGGTATTCCCTCGACACGGACGCGTCTGACGCCCAAATCGGTTGCACGCTATTAAAGAAACACGATGATGGTAACAGATATCCCATCGGGTTCTGGTCTCGGACGCTCTCGTTGGCGGAAAGGAATTACTCCACGACGGAGAAAGAATGTTTGGCCATTGTATGGGCCATTCAGGCGCTGCGTCCTTACTTGGGACGCGAGCGATTCACAGTTAACACCGATCATCATTCCCTCCGTTGGTTAATGAATCTCACCGACGCAAGCCGGCGTTTAGCACGGTGGCGTTTACGCCTAGCCGAGTTCAACTTCGACGTCACGTACGTGAAGGGCATCAAGAATTGTCTCGCCAACGCCCTTAGTCGAATACCGGCTACAGGGGGCACAACCGTCCCTATCGACGAAGAAATACCGTGCTTCTCCGTTTTGGAGTTTCACGAAGACAAACCGGAAGTGGAATCCGAGGAGTGGGACGACGACATTCAAGACGGATGCTTCGCCCTCGCAACCCGGCTTCCAAGGCCGCAATTACACACGACGAGATTGTACTCACTCAACACTCCGACCCGTTCTGTAAGGAGATCACTTGTCATCTTCAGGAGGGGGAGGGAGTGGCCCAAATTCGCCTTTTCAAGTTCTTCATGAACAAGAAAAGGGTATTTTGTCGGAAAGCGCACCTTGATGGCGTTGAGTAGATCGTCGTACCAAGCACTCTGCGCGAGTGAGTGATGTATCTGGCCCATTACCCCGCCGCCTCGGGGCATCCCAGACGAAGGCGTCTGTCCTACACGTTAAGACAACGATACTACTGCCCGAGCATGTTGGTAGACGCATACGCCACCGTCCGAAGGTGCTCCGACTGTGCGAAAGCTCGCATTAAATTGCGCAAACACAACGCTAAGCTGAAAACGTTCCCTCCGATGGGACATTTGGAGTTTATCACCATTGACATCTTAGGCGAACTCTCCAGAACTCCAAGAGGTAATCGATACCTCTTGGTAATATCGGATCGTTACTCAAAGCTGACCCGAACGGTGCCGCTGAAGAGAATAACCGCCGAGACCGTTTCTCAGGCGTTTGTCACCCACTTGGTCTTCGTATACGGAGCCTCAGTGAAGCTACTCTCCGACAACGGGAGTTAACTCAAATCAAAGATTTTCCTTGCCGTGTGCAAAATTCTCCGCGCCAAAAGCGTGTTCACCACAGCGTATCACTTTCAAGCTAATAAACAAGTGGAGAGATTCAACCGCACCCTGGTATCCTCCCTACGGCACTACTAAGCTGACAACCAACGTGACGGGGATCAGTTTACGGACGCGCTAACTTACGATTACAACTGTACCGTGAACCGCATCATGCTGTTCACGGTAAAAGAGGGCTATTGGCTTCTTCGCGCACTCTGTCGTCCGGCTCAGGTCACATTGGCCCTAACGGAGATCGCTCCCTATTCAGACAGTCCGTACGCTCTGGTTCCTTCGTGTGGCGTCCGTGGCGTGCGGGAGTCAAATACGGCTTGGCTTCCGAACGTCCCCTTGGTCTCTAACCGCAGGGGACTAATTTAACCGTTACGGAGCGGTTGAATGTAGCCGAACGAGACAGTGGAGGGCCCGTCCTTAAGCGTGAACGTCTGCGTTCACGTCCGAGGTGAGGTCCCTGCCGGTACGCCTCCGGAGGCGTTGGGCGTAACGAGACACCAACTCCTGTGTGACGTGAGTCCGTGCGGTCCAGGTGGCCGTGTCATAATCCGCCCACTTGATGAGAAACTCCGTATTCGCGTCCTCCATGGCCGGATGCCGGAGTGGTCGCTCGACAGCGTACTGCGTGCGCTCGGTCGGTAAGGTCACCCGGCGTTGTTTTACTCGTTCGTGGCGCGTCCGTCGGCGGTGGCGCGTACACGCAGCGGTCTGCGGAGATGCGTTCGGTGACCCCATCACGATCGATCGTGATGGTTCGCTTGTCATTCGCGAGAACGCGGTATGGACAAACGGCGGGCGACGCCAGTTTGTTAGACGTCTTGGCCCCATCGGCGGGGTTCAGGTAGACGTAATTACGCGGCTTGAGACGCGCGTGGATCCGCCTGACGCGCTTATCGAAGTCGCGCTTGTACCGAGCCTGCGTCTGGCGCAGGCTCGCGTAGGCCTTCTTCATCGTGTCGTCCAACGTCCTGAGGAACTCAGCCCGCTGACTCCTCCTATCGGAAGGGGGCGCGTCACTGTCGGCTTTACGGAGAGAGAACTTGGGCGGTGGTCGGCTGGGGACGAGCTCGAAGGGCGTCGTGCGCGTGGTACGATGTACGTGGTAGTTATACGCATACGTGAGCGGCCCCACGTACACATCCCAGTCTTCCTGATTCTCGCCGACGTAATTGCATAGCATCGAACCGATCGTCCGGTTGTATCGCTCGACTTGCCCGTTCGTCTGGGGGTGGTACGCCGAGGTGTACAAGTTCGTCATCCCCAGGAAACGGCACGTGCTGTGGAGGAACTTCGCGTTAAACTGCGGTCCGTTATCCGACAGTAGCGAGCGTGGGACGCCATATTTAAAGACCCACGCATCGCAGAATGCGACGGCGACGGTGTACGCGGTTACGGTCCGCAGTGTCATTACTTGAGTCAGCTTTGTGAAACGGTCCGTAATAACGAGGAGGAACTGTTTTCCTGCCTTCATCTTCTGGAGCGGACCCAAAATGTCAATGGCGAGGCTCTCGAGCGGCCGAGTTGCTGGGAACAATCTCCAACGATTGAGGTGTTTCCGCAACTTGACCCGGTTCATCGCGCAGGTCCGATACCCTCGCCCCGTAGCTGCGACATCTGCGGCGAGATGGGGCCAGTAGTACTCCCGACAGAGCGCGAAGTACATACGGTTCTGGCCCGGGTGCCCCGCGATGGTCGGCGCGTGGCAGAGCTGAAGCAGCCGAGCTTGCAGCGTTCGAGGCACCACGATCTGCACGAGGTCAGGGTCCAAGGGGTGTCTCCGTTTGAGCATCCCGTGGTGGTCCTCGAAGAACGCGGAGTCCCGGGACTCTGACTGTCGTGCCAGTACGGTCTGGCAGAAGTCATCCACGCGTTGCTCTTCGGCTATCTCCTCTAACGTAAGAGGGGCCAGAAGGTCGTCCTGCGGAGGGGCGACCGCGGAGGCGGGCGCGCCAACTTCGGGTTGTTCGGCGCGCTCGATGTCGACGGCGTCGAAGTCCTCGTTCTTCTCCCAGAACGACGTGGGTCCTTCGAGAGCGGGGGCCTCGTCGTCGTCCCCGGCTCGTCCCGCGTCCGGACGCGCGACCTTCTTCGCGATCCGGCTTCGTTCCTTGTCGTCACGATGACATGAACGGCATTGTGATCGCAACTCGCGGTACAGACGTGGTCCGCGAGCTCGTCCGACACGTCACGGACGGTTGTGCCGGCGTCGAAGGTGGGAATGACGTCAT
This sequence comes from Chondrus crispus, assembly GCF_000350225.1. Taxonomy (NCBI): domain Eukaryota; phylum Rhodophyta; class Florideophyceae; order Gigartinales; family Gigartinaceae; genus Chondrus; species Chondrus crispus. Next base: position 72,791 of record NW_005179243.1, read on the forward strand.
CCACCTCGACGACCGGGCGAGGGTCATCGACGACCCTTGGCGAAACGAGGCGTGACAGGGTGTCCGGAACCTGAAGCACGCGCCCGGGGCGGTACTGGATGGTGAAGTCTTATGCCGCCAAACGTGACCGCCACCGGGTAAGTCTTCCGAAGCTCTCCGTGAGCGACATGAGCCATCGGAGGGCGTCATGATCCGTCCGGACGGTGAACTTGGTACCTTCAACGTACGGACGAAGTGTGCGGACGGCCCACACTACGGCGAAGCACTCGCGCTTCGTAGCGCTGTAGTTGTGCTCACTGTCGGAAAGTGAGTACGACCAATACCCCACCGGGCGCCAGTCGTTGGCGCCTTCGTGTTCCTGGAGCAACGCACAGCCCAGTTTATAAGCACTAGCATCGGTGTAGATCATATACGGCTGACCGTATCGCGGCAATGCTAGGATCAGCGGGGAAATCATCCGCTCCCTCAACGCTTCGAATGCTTTGAAGTTGCGGCTCCGTCGGGTTTTCGGAGTCGGGGTCTGCGTCTTTACGCGTCATGTCCGTTAATGGACGCCCAATTTTCGCGAACCTCTTCACGAAACGGAGGTAGACGTTGCACGCCCCGAGGAACGACCTCACCTGCGTCAAGGTCCTCGGGAACGTGAACGTTCTGAAGGCGTCCGCCGCCGCTTCGGCGACGCTCAGCTTACCTGGGGAAATGACGTGCCCCAGGTAGTGCACCTTTGGTTGAAAGAAGCTACACTTCTTGAGCTTGAGGGAGATTCCGGCGCTCCTCAACAAGCTCCAGACAGTGTCGAGATGCTTTGCGTGTACGGGAGAACACGATGACATCATCCAGGTAGACGAGGCATATCTGCTATCGGACGCCAGATAGGATGATGTCGAGGGCACGTTGGAAGCTGGCCGGTGCCCCTTTTCGCCCGAACAGCATACGCAAATGGCGAAACGTTCCCATATGCGTAGTGAACGTGGTCTTGTCCCGGTCTTCCGGAGCGACGGGGATCTGCCAATAACCGGAATTGCAGTCCAACGTCGTGAAGACGGCTGCATCTCCGAGTGAATCGATGCAGTCGCGCATCCGGGGCAGCGGATACGAATCCCCTGCCGTCTTCGCATTGGTTGAGACGCCAGTAGTCCACGCAGAACTGAAGAGAGCCATCTTTCTTCGGTACGAGCACCACGGAAGACGCCCACTCGGTGCTGGCGGGTTCGATTACCCCTACGTTCAACATTTTGTTGACTTCCTTGGCAACCATCTCACGCATGGCCGGCCCCTTTCGGTAGAGCATTGAACGTATCGGCTTCGTACCCGGTTCGAGGGGGATGCGGTGTTCGGTCGCTCGGATCGTTCCGAGTGCACCGCTCCACAGACTCGAGTTCTTACGGAGCATCTCGAGTACGTGGCCCCGGAGCTTGTTATCATCGATGTATGACAAGTCAATTCTTTTTCCCAATCCTCTGGCGGATTTTCGGGATCCTTTTTAGAGGCGGGTGCAGTGCCCCCTTCCGGCGGCGGGCACTTCGCCGGTCGGACGTCCGTACCGGCTCCTCTCTCCTCAACGGTTGCCCCCTGGGCGGAGCCTGGTCGACCAGCTCCTGCCGTTCCGACTTGATCGGTCAAGTCGGTGAGGTGTAGCGCGTGCGCGATCCCCTCGGCGACGCGACGTGCGGGCGTCAAGATTGCGAGGGGGTTGCGCTTCGCGTATCCCACGACGGTGTGCTTCGGAAGCCGCCTTTCCCGTCGCGAAAAGTTCGTGACGATGACGTCGAAGGTCTGATTCGGCAAGACCTCTGCGACGCCATTCGTGAGCCTCAATCCATATCGGTGTTGGAGTGACGGCTTCGGATCCATGAACACGAGGCTCCTCCCCGCGGTGGTAACGCGCACTCGGGCTTGCGACCGCGCGGGGATGGTAATCCAGCGGGCGATACGGATCGCCTGCGGGGCTTCGTCGCGTGGGTCAGCCCAGTTTGTCTGACGTCCGTGCCGTCTGGTTGGGACAGTCGGCTCCCCCTTCCCGTCGACGATGGCAACGGAGCCACCTTGGTGGAGCTCCAACCGTTGAGATTCAATATCGATACGTCGTACTTGTGTATTGATGAAGGCCGTGCCAAAAAGGACTGGGACGGCGAGCTGGTCCGCCACGACGAACGGAATTTGGAACGCCGTGTTCCTCAGCCGCACGGACAGACGTACGACGGACGAGAGCTTGAGCGGATTGCTATTCGCGCCTGCCAATCGTGGCAGTAGCGCGTCGCGGATGACGTACCGCGACCAATCGGGAGGAAGGTCGGCCTCCCTCACCAGATTGTACCCCGAGCACGTATCAACGGCGATCGTACGGGGCTTGAAGGCATTTACCTCCGTGGCTATCGAGCCGAGGATGTTGTAAATCTTCGGCGTCATAAGGCAAATGACGCCGTCGACCACTTTCAGCGTGCCCGGCTCGGCGAGATCGTTCCGCCTGGGATACCGGCGCCGGTTCCGACTTCTCTTCGGCGTCCTTCGGCCTTGGTCGCGGGGCGCCCTTCGGTCGGTCGCGTCCCCGCGACAGGTCGCGTTCGTACGCGGCTTGATTTCTTCTGGCGTCCCCAGGTCCCCCTGGGTCTGGCCGCCGGAGCGTTCGATGCGCTTCTTGTTAGGCACTTTGCTCACGGTTGCCACAGTGCCTTCCTCTGTGTGCGCCGGGCTCACGGTTTCCTCGGCGTTTTCGTCATTTCGCACCGAGCTTACGGTGTCTCGGTGCGCTTTTGCGGGGTCGAGGGGAATATTATTGGTAAACATTCCCCTCCTCCGCCGGGGATAACTAGCGGCGGGTCTAGGTTGGTGTGACAAGATGGTTCACGCGACCGCGCTAACGTAACCGTCTTTACGGGGGTTTCGAACTACCTGAGCTGTCAGTGCCATTTGCTCGGCTATCGTTTGCTAACGCGTCGACGGGCCCCTGGCCGCGCGGATGGGGACGGTTTCCGTACCCCGGCTGGGCATCTTCTACGAAGTAATTGGATACTTTTTGGCCTTGGATTGCAGCGTCCGGCCGTTGCAATATTAGAGGGGCGGAGAGAACGGGCTTTCCTCCGCCTCCTTCCGTAGGCTGGGGGTGCGTTTCCCCAGCCCAATCCTGGACGTACATGATGGCGTTCTGTACCCCATGGGGCAACGGGGGTCGGCCCCGTTCGGCTCGCCCATCTCGACGGGGATATGGCGTATTCATCCGACGAGGGTCACGTCGATCGCTTTAATCGGTCCCCGAGTATCGGTAACCGCCTTCACGAGGGGCAAAACGGACGCCCCCACCCGATCGACTCGGTCACCTCGCCGCGGGTCTCTGTCTTCCCGCGCGGGAGACGCGCGTAGACTGCTGGATGAGATTACGCATTCCGGGGCGCGTCTCCATCTGATAGCGGTAGTTCCTGTACGCCGTGAACTGACGTTGTTCAGGCGACAGGAACGGGCACGCGTACATGGCGTGGCCGTACGTCCGGCACAGCCAACAAACGTACGCGCTGCCATCGGTCGACGCGAACGTCTCCGCGTGGCGTGCCTCCTCATCGGTGAGTCGAGGCATGTGAGGCAGCCCGCGGTCTCCTTCTCGACGGGAGATATCCAGCCCGGCCATGTCGTGGTTCGGACCTCTCGTGGCCTTCGGCGTGTGTGCGAACGCCGTTGCAAAGCTTCCGGTGGACCCGGTGGAAGCTGGCGTAGAAGGTCGGCCTCCTGCCCGGTCGAAGCCTTTCGTAATGAGGACAGGGTCGGCCTGCCACTCATCTTCTCCAATGTGAAGGGCGGTCGCCGGAGAACTCGTTCCGTGCGACCTTGGAGTTCGGACTTTCTTCGCTGCCGGCTTCGGGTCCGGCAGCGGCAAGCCGCGACGAGCGCGGTAGGTTGTACCCTCGGCCGTTTCGATACGGCGAATCGTTGAGAGTTCAGTCTTCTGTTGTCCGGGCAACCGTTGTACCGTATCTGCCACTGCGGCCCGGGTCGCAGTGGACAACCCGCGCACAAAGTAGTGCGCGAGAGCTTGTTCTGAGAACACGGCCGTGCATCGGAACGCGGCGGATTCCAGCCGGTCTGCGAACGTGTTCTCGGTTTCGTGAGGAAGCTGTCGCGCCGACGCGACAGCATCAAACGCTTCCCCTAACACGTAGTCGGTTAGGTAGCGTTTGATGAATTGGTTGACGAGACCAGGGCAGCTCGTGTCGTCGTGGAGCTGGCCGGCGCGGAGGCCGCGCATGGTGTAACTCGTATACAACCGCTCCGTGTCCCGCTCGAGTAAGTGAGCCAAGACACGGATTGCCACACCTTCGGTCAGGTGCTGGGCACTGAAGCTTATCCGGATATCCTTCAGGATCGGGAGCAACTGAATCGCGTCGGTACCGTCGAAGCTCTTCATCGTGGGACGGAGCCCAAGGCAGCGTTGGACGTACTTCGCGATCCGTCCCGCATCACCCGAGGTAACGAGCCTCGAGTTGTTGTCCAACCGATACATGCGGTAGTTCGCGACGGCGCTGAACTCCTGTATCATGGTGTGGACGGGCTCGAGCCCCGGTTCGGCGCGGCCCAACGTTCCGAACGGCGTGACGGGCAACGTTCGGACGTCGACGGGGCCGGGATGCGCGGTAAGATCCGCTGGCTGGTAGCCACCCCAACGAGGATCGAAGGGGAGAATCGGTTCCCCTGATCCCCGGGCGACTCCTCCACGGCCCTGGTAGAGTTCAGTCGGTACCCTGCGGCAGGGCTTGAGTCTCGGACGCGAAGTTCGCGTCCGCCGTCGGCTCGGGGTCCTCCGCCCTCCGGCTGCTGACGGCACCAGTCGGGGGCCACTCCTGCGCTCCGGATGCGCCCGGAGGAACAGTGGCACCGGGCCCACTCGAGGGGGCTCCGGGCGGCCTCTCGGCCGAGGTCTGTTCCATCTCACGGGCACCGCGGCGCGTTGAGTTGAGCTCCGCCGCCATGTGCACGAACGCTCCCATCTGTTAGGCTGATGGGAAGGGTTGCGGGTCGCGTCGGACCCCGGAGTTTGCCTTCACCGGTCGACCCGCAACGTCCACGGCGGGGGAATCGATGCGCGCCTCTTCGACCAGTACCAAGCGGAACCGTAGCTGGTCAACGAGAGCGCGCAGGTCCTCCAAGGACTGAGTTACGCGCTCAAACCTTCTTTCGGGGAGGGAGCGCAGCTCATCCATACAGCGGGCGTAGACGCTGTCAGAGACGCCGATACGGAGGGATGTTCGGACATCTTCGATATACTCCGCGATGCGATCGTACATCGCGCGAGCGCGTCCTTCGGAGGAGTCGGGCAACGGTTCGCGGTCTCGAAGATCAGCATCGCCGTCGCCGACTCGGACGCGGAGCGCGGTCTCTCGCACATCAGCGGGCTCGGAGCGAATCGAGGTGGGATACTCGCCACTCATCTCGACGCGTACGGACGCGGAGGTAAACGATAGTCTTCTCGGTTCGATCTTGAGAGTCTTCTAGGTCGGGAGACCACTGTAGTATAATCACCCCAACGACGAGGGGGGTGAGTACTGACAGTTCGGAAAGACCCCGATCGGCGGGAAGATAGAAGCACGGCCCACCCACGGTATCGAACACGGGCTCGAGGTAGCGGTGGTAGAGCGGGGTCGGAGAGGGCGCGCGCACGCGCGAGCGGTTCTAAGCCTCGACGCCCCGGAGCGGTACTGGGTGACGATCCAGTACCGACGGGCGGAGGCGAAGCGGGCTCGTGGGCGTGCTGCGCGCATCCTCAACCCGCGCGCGGTGCTACTCTTAGGTAAAACGGACGGAAGTACCTGAGAGTAAGCGGGCGGATCAAGGTGGAGGATCCTTGACAAGTCCGTGCTCGTCGTCCTCCACCGCCGGCGGTCCGCTCATATGTAATATACAGAGTCACCTATCATAACATTACAGTAGTGCAGGTTGGCCTGCGCTGTAGTGCTGTCAGCCGTCGGGGCTGGCAGCACACGTGTCTTACACGTGTGTGTGCACGCCCCCGTACACGTGGGGTACACGTGTGCGCGCGCACTGAGGTACTGTAGAGCTCGGGCTCTACAGTTATAAATCTAATCTAAATCTAATTCTAAGAGGGGGATATGCTACAGCTACTATTTTTGCGCGTAGCTCTCCGTCTTCCTCACAGATGTGGACATACTCGGTCTACAATCGGGGGGCTTCATCTGTGTTCGTTCTCTCCCGTTCTTCTTCCGTATCGGACTTGTCTTGTCCCGCATCCTGCACGGGACCTAAAGGGGGTACTGTAGGGGGAAGATTATTTTTGTTTCCTCCCCCCTCCTTAGCTTCAGCCACTCCTGTGGCTCGCTGAAGGGTTAGGATGTGGGTCGGCGATGGAGCGGGAGTCCGATAACAGTGTATTTGGGGAGATGGACCGCATTAGGGCTAAAATTGCTCATTATTACCGAAAACGGAATGTCTGGCTTTGTATCCATGACTCCCTGCGCCATAAGCGACAGGTTCTTCTCCGCCGTGGGGGATGGTTCTGTAAGAAGCAGAGCTCGGAGACCGGCGTCGCCACCCGTGCGGATGCTTGCCTCATGGGGGGAATTGTAATTCCCCGCACCATGCGTATTTTCCGAGACGGTGTGTTGCTCGGAAACGGCTTGGTTCTTGGCGATTTTTCTGTTTCCGTTCGGTGTTCCTTATGAGTAGATTTGGATGGCGTCGTGCCTGTAAGTGCGACTGAGGGGGCATGATGGAAGAGAACCCTCCGTCGCGGTGGTAGAATTGCCTTGATATGTTGGTCTATAAAGGTGGTCCTTAATATACAATCCACAGCCAGGCGGGTGACCACGAGAAACTTGACCCTGGCTGTGAAATCTCTGATGCGGACGTACAGTGTAAACTGTCCAAGGGCGCTCATTGAGCGATTGGAGGCGTCCACCAGCGGCGCGCTCTTTACCGGACGGATGACCGTGCGCCATGGCTCGGCCACACAGCTTATATGGATGAGGTTGGGCGCTGCCCCCGAGTCTAGGACTGGGGACAGTGCCCGCATATTCGCTTGTCGCAGCCCTACCGTGGCGGAAATCTTATAGTTCTGCCTCTTGAAGAAGCAGATAGGTTCGGCTGTGGTCTGCGCGTCTTCCGTTCGGTTCGGTTCTGATGCATGAGTTGAGAGGGAAGGATCCTCCGGGGTGAGGCAGACAGGGAGTTTTGACGACGTCGCCTCTACGCGTCCTCCCTGTCTTCCCCCGTGAGTTGGAGATCCTCCTCCTCCTCAGCGACCAGCTTCTCCGCCCCGTCGAACCCCTCGTCCACCAGGTTGACCGGCGTGGTTTGAGAGGAGGGATTTCCTCGCCACACCGGTCCCTGTGGACGACTGAATGAAGAACCAGGGCGAAGCCGCTGTCGGATGGGTAACTTTTGGATAGTTCGCTTCCCTCGCTGCTAAGAGCTGGGCTCGCAGCGAGGCGTCCGCGACAATAGGGCAGCTTTCCTGTCGGTGAGTGGGGTCCAGACAGAACCGGCACGGAGGCGGTCCCCACCTTGCGCGTTGGTCCCCGCTTCCGTAGCGGCGGCCATAACCGGCTACAGTGGACGTTGGGGCTACAGCCCCTCCCACTGACGGTACCGGAGAAGGATGGAAACTTGTTGGCGGCGAGCTCACAGTACTTGCGTGTACTGTGGGGCTTGTCATAACCAATATTCCATCTGCGTTGCGTGAGGCGCCTGTATAGGCGGCCTCCGACGAGGACTCGACGGATAACACCGGAGTCTTTCTTACCGAGCGGTTAAAGGCAATCTTGCGACGTTCGATGGCAATAAATGCCGCCTTGCCGAACGGTGTGTCTCCCCGATGGCTTGTGCGTACCTAGTGACCGCCTGGTAGTCTACCGTGGCGTGTGTCGCTAGATAATTCCGCACTTGCGCGCACGTCGCTGGGAGCAATCCCTCGACGTACAGCGACTTGAGCCGACGGTCCGAGAAAACAGTACCGCATCGGAGGGCCTTGTCCCACAGCTGATTGCTGTAGGCTTCTTCCGCCATGTTAGAACTCTGACGGAAGGAAACCACTTCGGTGTAGGCCTCGCCGATAGTTTCGTCGGGTCGTTAGGTCCGTAAAAGGGAATTGACTACCTCCTCGTAACTCTCGAGCATGTGGCGTTGCTCGGCGTCCACCGTTATGGCATTACCCACAAGCCGGGACTGCAGTAGAGCATGCGCCTGTCCGGTTAAGTAGAATTGGAAGCACCATACGGCAGCTCCCTGCCTTACCTCATTATGGTCGCAAGCCATCTTAAACCGAGCAAGAAAGCCCAATACCGCTATCGGATCTTGTCCACTGAACGTGTGAGATTTCATCTGCACGTCCAGCTTCTTGCGAATACGGCTGATATGGCGCGCGACCTCGGAGTTATACCGGGCGCTGCGACGTTCCATCCGGTAGGTCTTGTAATTAACCGCTTTGGGGAATAAATCATTAAGCGGTTTAATCACATCGACCTTCTTGGTGGGGGCTGACCGTTCGGTAGTCCGACAACTTCTACCCGGTCGGCGCCCCTGGTCGTGCGGCTCGGGGTCTGTACTGTAGCCCTCTGAGCCGGACCACTTGCGTCGGTGGCTATGGTCTCGCCGACTGCCCGGGTGGCGCCGACCTTCGTCACTGGTCGAATCAGGCGAGCTTCCGTCGGAGGGAAATTCACCTCCTCGACGACGGGCTCCAGCCCGAGACCTATAGGGACGGTAATCTTGCCGGACGGCTTTTCTGTCACCGTACGGTTCTTCTTCGGAGTACTCCTCGTCTTCCTCCAGTAATGGCCCGCGCCTTGTGCGTCGGGACTTGGGACCGTAACGGAAAGACGAGCGATTTTCTGTCTCGCCATACCTCGTCAGATTTTCTGTCTCATGGCGAGGTTGTCTTCCGTATCGGTCATAGGTCACCAGGTCCTTGTCTGTCGGACCCCGTGTAACACCATGAAGTTCGGGCAGGTATGTAGGTGGGTCCTCCGGGTGAGGGTCCGCCTCCGGGTGAGGGGCCATATATACCTGTGTCGGTCTTGTATCTCCCGTTCCAGTTCTTATTAATTTGAAAGATGCCGTAGCGGTCGTAGGAGGTTGAGGTGCCTCAGCTACAGTACCGTTCGGATTGAAGTTGGCGAGGCGAGTCTCGACAGCTATGTTGATAGCTGTCTGGAGGCTCAGCCCCAACGGTGTAAGATGATCTCCAGGGTCGAGTGCCTCTCGGAGCTCACGCTCTACGAGGGCACCAACGACGTCGTCGATGACGGACGTGACGGCGGCCCGGACTTGTTCGTCAACAAGCAGCGGTACCGTTCGGTTAATCGCACCCTCGACGTGGCGAGGAACCTCTTTGACGAGAGCTTCCTCCAGCCACGCCTGCATGCGTGGCCAGAGGGTATTTTATGCCCACTGGGAGCGGTGTTCGGTACCCGCTCGACCAGCGAGGGCCGGGAAGGCCCCAGGGGCCGTCCCCTCCGTATTGGTTGGGTTCTGCCCTGTACCGAGTGTCACCCGTAGCAGTGACTCCGGGTTTTCGACACAGGGCGCACGGACCCGGGTGGTCCGCTGCGCGTACTCCCCCGGGCTGAGCCGGAGCGAGTACTGCCTGTTCCGAACCAGAGTCTTCCGCAGGGGTTTCGGTTGGATTCATCTTGACTCCTTGCTTGAACCAGGGGTTGATACGTGTTTTCAACTTGTCCACGTACCGAATCGGATGTCTTCTTTCCTGAGCTCGACGGTGAGGGTCTAGAAACCCCAGGAGAGCCCTCTACAAGAGTACCAAAAATGTGGTACGACCGTAGGGACGCGAAACCGTAAACGAAAAAGTACAGGCTGTACCTAAAAATGAGGGAGCCTGGGGAACTGCTACACTGGAGCGTCTGGTAGAATAATCCGGAACGGTAGAAAGCACAGGACGAAGGAGGTACACTACGCAGGACACGCGCAGTCGTACTGGGGTGTAGAGCAGTACGACCGATGGCGCGCTGGAAACCTGAAGGTCTTACTTAACCGTACGGAGAAAGGACTAGGGCAGGAAGTAAGGGGAGGCGTGCTTGCCTCGGTTTACCTCCAGACCGGTGCCCCCTATTTCATACCCCCTAGTAGGGCGGTGGCACCGGACGGACTACAGTAGCTGTACATACTGTAGCAAGCTTATTGTAGCTTACGGTAACTAAAAATGACTACTGTACTAACCCACCGATCGGTCGCACACCACGTGCACACGTGCACTAGCTGGTGCCACTAACTACACGTGGGCTCCCACGTGGCCACATCTACACGTGCTGGCCACAAATGCTCCGTATTGGTTAACATCGTACTACTATACTCGGCGAGGCCCCTGGCGCCCGCCTATTACAGTAGCGCCACTTGGAAATTGTACTACAAGCGGCAAGTGCGGGCGGGGTACAGGGGCGGGGCAGCTCTTGGCAACGGCGCTGCCAAGGATATCATTTCTGTGTCTACATATTTTATTGAAGTAAAGAAGTATCCGAACCGTTGAAAGTCTTGAAAGTACACTACAGACACCGGGATTTGGAACTTGATTGCATATAATCGGAAACGATAGGAGCTATCGTTTTCTTCGTGGTCGAAGAAGACCAAGGCTGCATAGAGTGTCTGCAGTTCTTTCTCTCTTTTCTGTGTTCTCTCTCATGCGGACACGCCCTCTCTGCATTTCTTGCTCCAAATGTAAACTATTCTGTGAATGAACAAAAGGGTTCCCTGTACCTCGTTCTTTTCGGCTGTATCAAGTGTTTCAAAGTAGGTTTTACCATTGGTTTCCAGTAAATAATTGTGAATAATGCAGCAAACAACAACAATAAGTGTGCTGCATGCCACCCAAAATCGCAGGGGAGAGCAAAAAAAGCCAAAGCGAGAAACAAACATGCCAAAGGCCTGTTCGACCGTTATCCTACAGGACGAGAAATAAAAGTTAAACGCATCTTGTCTCTGCGATAAACCAAATCCGCTATATGGCATCAGAACATGCCGACTGTTGGCATACGCATCACCTGCAGCAATTCGTGCCCATGAGGACACAGAGTGCAGTAACGTGGCTTGAAAGGCTCGTTGAAGCATGTGTACATCCGGCATGGCGAGCAGACACAAATACAAACATGTAGTTTGCGGCAACGGCAGCTTGTACGCACAAAGCATAGAACCCCTTGCGATTGAAGTATTTTAGAGGGTCGGGCGTGTCGTTCAACGTAGGCTGGCGTATTTTCATTGTAATACCATCTAGAGCTGCTATATTGCCTTCTAAGGGAGAACTACGTAGTAGTTGGAATTGTCGTGCTGCATTACTGAAATCTGTTTCTGATACTGGAAACTCAATTGGAGCAAGCACTTTGTTAAGCGCTTATATTGTCTCATGAAAAATGTATATGTGGTAGACCTTTCCACGCCGTAAGGCCATTTTGTGTCCAAATAGCTTCTCCCTGCCAAAATTCGCATAGTAATACAGAGCATTGTTTGGACACTTTTGGTAGAGTTGGAACAATTTCTTCGGATTTGCGTTCTTTCAAGTTCTGCACGCAACTGGTTGCACAGATATCGAAACTGGTGGGGTGACAGCCTGTACAATCTTATGAAAAGATCTTCACCAATAGTTGCCAGACGTGCATTGAGATTAAAGTTTTCTCGTGTGTTTGTAATCTCTTATTGACGGAAAACACAGCATCTCATGGTCGCTTGCACGACTGCCGACAGTAAAACTTGCATTGTCTCCCTGGTGGGCCTTCGCTTTTCGATCTTTGATAGTATGCGCATCGGGAAAGCCCGCCGAGCCAGACGACGGCGAAAGGGAGCACGCATGGTACGTTAATCAAGCAGGGAACGACACTGTACGAGTACGCCTAGCCTATACTATAATACTCCCCACGTAAGTGCGACATGATTGGGTGTCCGTAAAAAGTTTCCAAAATGTTTTGGACCGGATCCAAGATGGAAATTGGAAATCGGTGCCCTGCTGTACAATTTCCGATTTCCAAATTTCCGACTTTTAAAAACACCTAGTGTCTAGGTGACAAATGACCTCATATCCCTAGACTTCATATGTACGATTTTTCGTACATACTGAGATTCTTGGATCTTGGCACCAAGACCTTATGTACGAAATTTCGTACATATGTGCCCTCAGAAGCAGATCTTTGGTGGCGCAGAAGCCTGCTTTCGGAACTTTCGATACGCCCCTGATCCGACAGGACAATAGCTGACAGTCTCAATACTTGCTCATAACTTCATTTTTGTTCAAAAGTGATTTTGGGCCGCGCAGACACCGTCAACATTCACACGATTAGATAAAATCCTATCTTATGGCCGAGGTCATTCCAAACACAACAGGGAGTCCTGTTAACCCTGTACCAAGACGGGGACGTGGCCGTGGACATGCGCGGGCCGATATGGAGGTCGAGGTAGTTTCAGAGGCGTTCGTAGGGGCGGCAGGAGAGGAGGAAGGGGTCGGAATCTGGGCAACCGCAACGATCCCACAAAAGGATTTGGGTCTGTAACTACTCCCATACCGACTATCACTTTAGAAGAAGAGTTCCTTTCTTCAACAATATCTGAGCGTGCTCGCCCACGACAAATTCTTAGACGGATCCTTCTTCACCCGTAAACACAACAGGATGCCAGTCACCAACGCAACATACACACCAAACGAAACGAATTGCTTCATGAGCGCTCTAGACTTCACCCAAAACCATAACCTAGAGGCCAACGCGAACAGCGAAGAGATCGCCACCATGTAGTCAACGACCAGTATCTATCCGAGGCACCCGATTTGATCCTCAATACCACAAATTCATCCGACTGCAAATGTTTCGGCACATCCGACAATCAGCACCATGAAGTTGATGTAAAGAGTCTATCGCGTCGAGCGAAAGAAGCTCTGTGTCACTGCAGACCATTAGGTCTCCAAAGAAGCCCAAAATGTACAACGCGGCTGTCATGACTGCGCGCGGAAGACATCGCAATAATGCCGAGTTGTGGAACGATGTGACCACACTCTCGGTCAGGACCAACCGATTCAGTGCCAAGCAAGAACAGGGCAACAGAAAAGAGTCGCTCCCAGTGCCCTGAGAATGGCAGCAGGAGAGCACGGGAGGGATTGTAGAGTGCGGTGTAAGAATGCGAGAGTGGAATGGGAGGGAGTTTTCTAGTCCGAAGGAGAAGTTATGCCCCTCACAAACGCACCACATCTGCTGTATTGTGTAGTCCATATGTACGAAAATTCGTACACAAAGGGATTTTGGCTGATTTGTGAGGTTATTATTGAGCAACTTTCGCGGAGCTGTCAAATGGGAACGAATCAATATTTTCCTTTTCTGTCTTCGCGCGGATGTAGACAGCATTTTAATCTCGTGAAGGCTCGAAAGTACCCTGTAGACGTTTCGTAGTTCGCGAACTACAGACAAAAGAACAGTTGTGTACGAAATTTCGTACATAAAATTGACTTCTAGGGATATGAGGTCACTTTTCAACTTATTTTTCTCGACTTGTGCTAGCTCAACAAGATGGAAAAAAGATACTCTCGACACGGCAGTTGACTTCTGCGTCGTGGAAGGGTGGAGTTTGGTGAGATCTGCACGTCTTCTCCAGCCATTTTTAAAATGCCCAAAAAGGAGCCTTTTTTGACCAACCTCAAAACGTTTTATGTTGATATCTTCGAAACCAAAACGCCTGTTTAAAAAGTCAACTCATCATTGATACTTCATTAGATTCTTAGTCTCTCTGTGCATTGACAACCGCCATCCCAATGTTTTGCAAGATGTTATTGCCGAGCGCGTATTCGTTAAAGAAATGGTGTCCAAACTGAATGTTTTAAAGTTTCGATTTAATTTATATATTTTTGCAAAAAAAAAGCTGGCCTCATATGAGGTCAAATTGCTTGTCGTCTAGACACTAGAACGCCCCTCAATCAAGTGGAAATTAATGGGACTAGAAACCCAGAGGTTGCTCACGCACTCAGAAGAGAAGGCCCCCGGTGGCTTTGAGGCCTTTCACTTCGCCTCGCTCGATCACCTCCGTTCCGCTCCCTCTTCTGCGCGCGTTCAGGGAGACTGAGCCTCAGCTTCCGCTCGGGTCTGACATCCCTAACACACACACACAGAACCAATGAGAAGGGTATTGAGGGTGTTTGCGAAGTAGATTCTTTCGGCAGACCGCTGGTCAACTGCCGCCCTAGTCGTAACCGGCAGAGATCTCGTTCTTCTTCGCAGCGCATCCGACTGGGATATTCTCCTGCATATGCCCGAAGTGAGCATCATCAAAACAGTGAAATCACGGGGTTGTCAAAATGTGACGGTCTTCCCAGTAGAAGCAGGACTCCTTTTTCTTTCGCCTTGCCCCGTGCCTTCCCAGAATGGGCACAGAACGACGCCGCAAAGTTGCGCTCGAAAACACCCGATTCGTGGTGCGTGTGTGCATCGTGCCAGCACAGCTCCCGTTGATCGTCTCGTCGCGATGTCTGGAGTTGTTTCGTCCCGCAAACGCGTTGCTGCATTGGTCTCATCGCAGCGCCTCGCCATCGTGCCACGCCACGATCGCGGGCGCCGCATTACTGTTCGGAGTAGTGCTGTGCACGTAAATCTTGGCACGTCGCAGGTGCTACTTGACGGTTGCGAGTTGCCTCGTCCGGCGCCTGCCGCGTATTTTGTATTTCAGAAACCCGTTGGGTGTATCACGACGCGAGGAACCGATCAATCCAAGAGGCACACTCGGCCTTCTGTTATGGATGTCCTTCGATGTGATGAGCGCAATGCCCCCTTACTAGAAGCTGACGCGAAACCCGTAGGAAGGTTGGATTGTGACTCGGAAGGTTTGCTTTTTTTCTCCAACGACGGGGACTTCACGAAAGCCGTGCTACGGCCCGAATTCCGAGTGCCGAAGACATACCTAGTTGTCGTCAGCGGAAGGCGACTACCGAAGTTTATTGATCGCATTGCTGAGGCTGACTTACTCAGATTGCGACAGGGTGTGAGATTGGGAAATAGCAAGGATATTGGGAAGGCAGAGGAGGCAGATATTGTGAAGACCCATGAGGTGCTTAAGTTTAAGGATTGGGGCTGGAACGCAGGGAAGGAAGAATGTTTGTCTATGACACTATGCGAGGGAAAGTTCCGAGAGGTACGTCGCATGATCAAGGAGATTGGGCTGCGTGTAGTTAGACTTAGACGGGTTGCGATTGGGGGCGTTGAGGATCCTTTGCTTCCGTTCGGATTGTGTAGACAGCTTTCTGAGGAAGAGCAGCGTGGGCTGCTTCAAACGATTGGTGGAAGACTGAGTCACGATGAGATCCGCTCTATGCACTGGCGTTGATTGCATCGCGTTGTGGTGGCAGAAGGTGGTGGAAGGATCGATGTGTATGCGCAACGTAGACTTGCGAGTTCTTCGGCTGACGACTTTGTACCTGTGCATGTAGTAAGTGGCGGTGGCACTGTAGTCTCTTCATAGCACATTCCTAGGCGTGGCCATATTCTCAGAGTGAAGCCGGGTTGCCGGTAACGTCACAGATATTGCGTGTGTACAGTATGCCAGCGCTTGCGATATGCAATGCGAAGCTTCGGACTGTTCCCTGGAGTTGGAACAATGCTTGCAAAGTGAGGGGTCGGCAGTGGGAAGCACCCGTTCCGGATATGGATAGATATTTTAACCAATGTTGGATGCAGAGTTTTGGCTGGAAAAATGTTTTTCTGCGTTCATATTCATTTTTGTCTTGGCAAACAAGTGCTTCGCTCTCTGGTTTTGCGGTGCAAGTGTTCCTTGCCGCGGACGTGGTCAGGGGTCCCAGCGGGAGCCGGTTAGCGGCGTGGGGTCGAGGTTGTGCACCTGTCCGCAGCAACTCTCGTATATGTGCATACCTAGGTTTCTTTGCATGCAGTCTGGTGAAGCTGACCTTTCTTACCAGTACAGCAACAATCGTGATATGCCAGGATTTGCATAGCAAGAGAAGTCTTTGGTTTTGTTATATTATGCATATTTCGGGCGGACTAGGGCTTCCAATTCTGTCAACGGTTTTGTCTTTTGCATTGCTTGGTGGAAATAGTTGCGCTGAAACAAATTGTTGCGGTATGGACGTATGTGCTCGAAGAGGTTAGATTGACGAGTGTATGAATTTGATATGGACTGCTGACTGGAAGTGTTGATGGTAGAGTATCGTGGTGATAGGCATGCGTGCCAAGGATTTGATGTGCGATGTTGATATGTGATTTTGGCTATAGCCGATGGAAGCGATGAAAGTGGACCATGGGAAGCTGGTCGTTGGGGATGCGTGCTTGCAGGCTAGAGACTGGCTGTTGTTGGCGCGGCCGCAGATGGGGTACATAGAGTGTCAATGGGCGAAGCTTGCGTACCATTGTCAGATGAGAATTTCCATTAAACGTGATCAGCGGCTTGATCTTTCAAGAAAGAGAGATCGTTTAGAAGTGACTATTGCAGTGTTCGAATCGAGAAATGAGAAAACGAAGGAGCGACAAGGCGATAACCGGTCAAACACGGCAGAGCTGAGGGCAAGGTTTGGGAGAGAATCTCACTGACAGACTGGACGCAAGTGAGAGATTGAAAGAGTAAGGGCATGCCCGACTTGTGCTTCTCAGGATAGGGGAAGCTATCGGTAAAAGCAGTTACGTCGGAGTTGAGGTGTTTCCTGGTAGTCGGTCTCGTGTGGAGAGTGGGAAAAGATCGGAGTTGTGGTCGAGTGCAGTCTCACAGTGGGGCTCAGCGGAGCTAGAAGTAGAGTACTCTGGAAGCGGCTTTGGTAAGGGTACTGTAAGTCGAAGACGCGGGGATGATTCCGGACACATCGGTCAGGTGTGCTGTCTGCGAGAGTGAGAAGTCAAAAGTAATTGAGATTTTTGTAGATATTCGGCAAGTCATATTGGTGATGCGCGGACGAGCACAACCGACGCGGCCTATCCGGCGCACACGCTCCAATGTGATTGGGCGTCTGCAAACACCTCACGGGGAGATTCCTCGCCATTTTGGTTTCCACATCTTCAAACCTCCAATCACAAGCTTTTGCCGCTTGCATGCGCATGAGACATCCATCCATGCACTTTCTTTTTTTTGCCCTCCGTAGGAATTCCCGTCCCAGCTCACGCGCAACCTAACTCTTGAAACCTCTCTTCTTTCGAACAAGCACCATAAAGCCCCTCTCCTCGGGCCCCCTCCCCACATCGACACCTGTCTCACTCCCACCACCACCGCCACCACACACACACACACACACACACACACCACCCGTCGTCGTCATCTATCTATCTTCCAACGTCTCCGCCCTTGCTGTCTTGCTTCTCTTGAAGACTACTGTCCGTGGATATGTCTCCTTCTGCTCATGGTAGCGTAGCCGTTTCCGTCTTGGCTTCCTTACCGCCATCAAAACCTACGACACCCTTTGCCGCGTTCCCCCGTAGTCCGCAACGCCCCCTCCCCTTGCGTTCCATTAACCACATAAGCTTTGCTGTTCCCTCTCCATCGAAGACAGCTGAATTCTTCCAAACAGTTCTTGGTTTCAAGCTCTTACCACGTCCACAAGCCTTCGAACAATCATTCGACGGCGCATGGTTGTGTGGCATGGGTCTTGAAATCCATTTCATCCAACCCACACCGGGTGCTCGCTCAAGGAGGCAATTGGTCCCCGTGCTCCTCAACGAGAAAGCCATTGACCCTCGCTCCGACCATCTTAGCTTTTTGTGTCAATGGCATAAAATCCCATCCCGCTCCGACTGGCATCTTGTCATCGAGACCTTGGACCGCCATGGTGTCGAGTATTTGGAGAGAACCTTTCCCGAAGACGATCTTCGCCAGGTGAGTTTTTTATATCCTTCCCACTCTCTATTTTCAAACATCTTCTCTCGGAAAGACAATCGGTCTCGCTCTGGTGGAACAGTTCTGGTTCACCAAAGTGACGACTTGTCTAGATATCAGACTGACTTAACCTCTGGTTTGCCCGGCTGCGTTTGCACGTGGTCGCCTTAGCCATGCAATCATCTTCCATGCTTTCTCCGAAATGACCCTGCTGAGAATCGTTTTCTCCTCCGTTTCAACGCTCTTTGTTCACATGGTGCACACGGTTCTGACCATAATTTTGCTTTGTCTTGTCTGTTCTTGCTTTCGCTCTACCGCCACAGCTCTTCTTCTGTGATCCCACAAGTGGTCTTCTCATTGAGATAAGCACAAATCCGAAATGCTAGTCACCTTCATCTTTAGCATGCGCGGCCGCCCGCATAGATATCACCCTCCTTTCCTACCCAGCACCAAGAAGTCGCAAGAGTCATTTTAACTATGCGATGCACAAATGATATGGCCGTAGAATCATAAGGCTTTTACATGTCAGGTGCACTACCTTGCGCACTGATTGTTTATTCACGTCTGTCTATCACATATCCAGTTTTTTTTCATGGCGAAATAAACTTTTCAGTAGTGGCTTTTCTTCACACAAATGTGCAGTTGATTGCCGTCTTCTTTCCGTCGTCCACCTCACCATTTTGCCACGCCCTTTCTGTTTTGATTTGCCTCGCACCATCGCACTTGCTCATCTTGAAAGAGAAAGATGAGGGACGGATAGTAAAGCTCTTCAGTCCCTGTTCCAATTCAATGCACCTCACCCTCCCTCCAACAAGCTATGTTGTGGTGCGATACCTTGTAGGTGTCTTGTTCTCATTACCTGTACTGACTCATTGAAACGCATTCATACAAGGACTGGACTATTGATGAGTAAAAATAAAAATGTGTGAAGGTTGCAAGGGATCACATAATCACAGTGTTTAAGACTGCAAGTACGGTTCTTGTGATTTCATTTTTTGCTCCGGAGAGAGATTCTAAGAGCTTTAACGGGCGAGAGCGCAACAAGCGTACAACTCGTACCCTGGCAGTCGTGCTCGAGATGTGAGATTGAAGCTCACGTCAATGCGCCTCCTGGCCTGCAGTGGCTTGATTTGCTCAAATGAGCTCGGAGGGCTGGGGTAGATGAGCATATGAGCTCCAGTGGGCAACATGCTTATTGAGGTTAGATAGCCGCTTTCACGGCAGACGGTCGCTCCCGTGGGAGTTGCGGCGGCGGCATAGCCACATCGCTTCGATTTTTTTATCATGTAATATGGCAGGTTGTAAGGGTAAACTTCACCCCTTTATAAGCGCCCGGTTTGGCCGCTCTCCCCTGAGAGGGAGAGGGGGCATTGATCTTGGGAGTAAAGATTTCAGACCTTTTTACAGAGAGGGACCGGAAGTTTGCATTGTGGGCATAAAGGGGGGTGCTCTCAATGTCGGACAAAAACCTCAATATTAAAAGGAAAACGTACTTGTAATTGTCAAGCAATCACCATGTTTTATGTTTTGTGACGGGGACACTCTCAGCCGTTCGTCCACTGGGACTTAGCGAAAACAAGCACGGACACAGACGACGATGAAGCGCGCAGACACTTTTGCACCCCAACCGAGCCCTAAGATCGGACATCCAAGCAAATTAAAAAAGAATAGAAAAGTCTGCCTGTTTTGTATTTTTGGGTTGTTACACTCTTATACTGTACGTAGAAAGCTGTGAGCAATCGATTGAGATATTTTTTCTTTAATTTCAACGACGTCGTTCTGAGATACGGCGCACTGTCTGGCGCCGTTACGCGCTGCGGTGCACCTTGGCCCGTGTCGGAGATATTTTCAAAATATTTTGCATGTCCGATCTTTTTGTCACTGTCCGACAATTGCAGCACCCACCCTTTACATGTGGTCTCTCAAGCATTGGCTTCATGGTGGATTACTTTCTCTGAAAAGCAATTGCTGTAAAACCAGAAATATTCTATGATCTCATAGCATGCAGCATGAAGGCAAAAACAAGGCATGACTGTTTTTGTGGTGTACATGTATTACACGTGTTTGCATTGACGTCCTGAATTACTGTTGATCTAGTACATACAGTGCTGGCCAAAATGATAGGGACACAGGCTAT
Organism: Chondrus crispus; assembly: GCF_000350225.1. Lineage (NCBI taxonomy): Eukaryota > Rhodophyta > Florideophyceae > Gigartinales > Gigartinaceae > Chondrus > Chondrus crispus. The sequence goes on from NW_005179243.1 coordinate 92,715, forward strand.
TCGCACTGTGGCATCCCCCTTTTGCTCCAATGATAAATGAGACGAGGCTCTGCACACGTATTGGGAGAGCTAAACGTGATAGAAAAAACGGTTTTATAGAACAAAAAACAGCTTCGGAACTATAAGGCAAAACTTGTTTACGGCATGGCCACAATGATAGGGACAAGACCTCTACCCCATTATCTGGACCCCATGTATGCGCAATGCTCACCTCAGTACTTTGTAGCACCTCCCTTGGCAAGATAACAGTCCCTGCAGCGTCGTTGCATGGACCCCAAAAGAGATTTCAGTGTGTCCGTTGTGATGTTATCCCAGGCTTCCCAAACGGCCTCTTTAAGCTCTTCGACGTTGTCAAATTGACGACAACCAGCGTATACAGCACGTGCTAACAGACCCAAGAGATTCTCTATAGGATTTAAGTCCGGGGACTTTGCCGGCCAGTCCATAACCGGCACCTCTTCCTCCTCAAAAAACTGCCTGACCCGATGTGCTCTGTGAATAGAAGCTCCGTCATGCATGTATAGCCATCCTGCGTCCAGCTCCTGATCAATAAACGGTAGCAAATAACTTTCTAATGTCTGTATGTAGTCCTCTGCGTTCTGATTTCCTTCGAGCAACACCAATTCGCATTTCTTCGTCCCTCAAAAAGCCCCCCAAAACATGACCGAATTCCCACCTCCTTGCCTTCTCGAGAATATGCGCTTGTCCTTCCTCAGGTCGTGCCAATAGAAGGCGAAGCCATCTGGTCCGTCGAGATTGAACTTTTTCTCGTCGGACCAGATGACTTTATACCAATCTGCAGGACACCATGTCAGCTTCTCGCTCGCAAAATTTTCACGAGCGACGAGATGACGGGGCAGCATCATTGGAGCCGACACCATCTTCTTGAATTGGAAGTTGGGGTCGTTGTGCAGCGTGCGGCGGATTGACCGTGAGGCAACAGAGAGTCCCAGCTCCTGACGAAGCGTGTTAGAGCCTTTTGTTTCATTTGAAGCAGCCCGAAGTAACCTTCTCTTGTCGGTGGGAGATAGCTTTTGCGGTCTTCCTGGCGATTATTTTCTCCCATGTTCCAACGGCGCGTGCAAGAAGTTAGAAACTACGTTCTTGGAGCGCTGCACACGAGCAGCGATTTCTCGAATGGTTCTACCGCCTTGAGAAAGACCAGCGATAAGCCCCCTTTCGTGCTCGCTCAGGACTTTGCCTCTTCCCATTTCTCCGAGCTACCAACCGACTGTTTTCTGCACAACTGTCTGCAGATCCCTCGAGTGTAGCCTTAGCATGGCCTTTACGCCTTTCGGCGGAACGCAGTTTGCGTTTTGCGCCAAAATGCGAGTTAGTTCTTGTTGTCCCTATCATTATGGCCATGCCGTAAACACGTTTTTGCGTTATAGCTCCAAGGCTTTTTTTTATTCTATAAAACCGTCTTTTCCATCACGTTTAGCTCGCCCAATACGTATACAGAGCCTCTTCTCTTTTATCATTGGAGCAAAAGGGGGCTGCCACAGTGCGAATAGCCTGTGTCCCTATCATTTTGGCCAGCACTGTAGTAGAAGAAGTGTCCCATATCCAGCCATCTGCACGTGGCAGTCCCGTTCCACAGCTACCTGGTACAGGGGGGTCGCTCAATAGTGCCTACTTTAGTAGTGCTTCCCTCTATGTAGTGCTATGGCTCACCCTCTGGCACAGGTTATCATAAGCTCACACGTGTATCATCCGGCATGGTTCAGTACTCAAAGGATGAAGTTATTTAGTTGTGTTATACAGGCTTTGTTGTGTTTGTGTTAGCAGTGTGCTTTGTCCCCAAATATATGTATTTGAGCCTCCTTTATATAGTGCCATCCCTCCAATAGTGCCATAGCTAGAGGTATGTCACGCTATAGCACTATATCGTAGGAGGCACTGTACAGATGGATGAAAGTGATTTGTGCTTCAATCGTTTCACAAAGAGATGTGGAGTTTACAGTACAGTTCCGTATTCAACAGTTCTGTATTCAACAATTCTATATTTATTAACACTACTGTTGCGTAGCAACATGGTTTTCTCACTCGAAACCCCTGCACCTCTGACGTGGATGCTTGCCTTTCATAGCTTAGATCGAGGTATTTGTCGTGCGCGAAGTGTGCGGGTTTACTGAAGAGTATACGTATGCGAAGGTTGTTTGCGTATATTACATGCTGTACCACAGACTGCTGTGCGACGTATGCAATGCAAACACATGTGAATTATAAGTATACCAATCTTGTAGGCGGTACCGAACTGTATCAGGATCGCAGTATTTCACAGTCTCGCAGCCCAATGTCTAGGTAGGTAATAACCGCCTCATCTGAGGTCAGATGCTCATACGAAGCCAGTATTTACTTTCTTTTTCCGGAATCGCCTTTTCTCGATGTGAGAAGGAACGTGTCTGGAACCCCCTCAACTGATACACTCCAAGAGAAAACTGCATATGCTCCCCGGTCGCTCTGAAAAAAAGCGCTCCTTCAGAAGCAAACAGGTACCCTTGAAGGGCAGCATGTGGAGGAGTAAAATAGATGTACTCAACCGACAGGCGCGAAGAAGACGATGGAAATCTGGCACCCGCACAGAAAGGACTTTTACCTAATTTTTGCATATTTTCAGGTCAAAAGGGTGCTCTCATATAACATAGAGCGTTTGTCGTGTAGCACTGCAGCAGCGATCGTCGCCAGGCCGCACTTTATCTTTACGCATGTCACCTGCTAGCGGGCACCAAACACGTATGCTTACCATCCCGCCGTGATCCTAACCGTTTCAATTTTTCATTCACCGCTGGCCATACAATTTTGCTTTACGTGTTACAGCGTGCGCACCACTATGAATGTCAAACATGTAAAGTGCACTATGTGCATGGTTGTAGCGTAGCCTGCTGAGCGAAGACTACCCTTGGGTAGGCTCTTTGGTGACCGCAACTCCTTGAGTTTGTTTGCATTGTGTCACTTTCTGCAGAAACTCTTGAAGTCAATCCGTATCAAACGTCTCCGCACGAGCGCATATACTCAACACCCAGAGAAGGTTCTTCTCTGAATTTCTCTGTGCAAGTTCCCCCACGCCCGTTATCGTCCGACACTTCATTCCCTGACAGCTCCCCACCTTCCTTACGCCATGCCTTGCTTCTCGTTATTTGCAGTATGCATTCTGGTCCTAACTGCGCACGCTTCCGCGGTTGCTGGCCCCGATGCAAGGCCGCCATCTTGGTTAGGCCATGGTATACGATCCGAGCGACGAACGCGAAGCATCCCCGATGGCTTGTCGTTTGACGCCGGAGGGCTTGAAATGTCCTCAAAACCACCTTATCAGCTTCTGACGAGGCATTCGTCAGTTCATTCCAGTACCCATACTGGAGCAGACGTGATCAATGCTATTCTTCGTGCAGACAAGAACCGCGCCTCAACGGGACGTCCGCTCACACGATCATCTCATCGATTGCGTTTAGCCTCTGGTCTGGATTCTTCGCATTTAACAAAGACCATTTCAATGCTTCGAGAAGGGGACATGCCTGAGTCTCATTCGCTAGCTTTCCCTGGAGAACCGGAACCATCTTCAGCGAGTACCATGGAAGCAGTACAAGACGTTAGTCTTGGCCTAACTGGCGATTCATGTTTCACAATGAGAGATTGTATCGGCGATCGCGTGTGCGTTGCGGTCAATGGAGCCTGCCGAGGAAAAGATAATTGCAACTGCATTCCACGGTCTCCTACAACTTGCTCGTCGACGTCCGACTGTGTCACTGGAGAAGTGTGCATCAGTTCAGACAGTTATCCACACGACTATTGCGTCTCCAAGCAATATGCCATTGACACGGGCGCCGTTTTCGGAGAATTCCTACTCCCGACAGCAACGCCAGTCTATGTCGTCGTCCCGCAGGTAACTGTCCCTGCTTCTGACATTGATGGTGGGCTGACAGCCGACCCATGCACAGTCGATGAAGAGTGCCGTGATGATCGAACTTGCCTCTCTGTAGATAAATTGACAGAATGCGAACGCCGTGGCTCTTGCATTTGCTTTCCAACAGTTGTTGTACGATGTGAATATTCCGAAGAATGTCCCGAAGGCGAGAAGTGTGGTAGTTCCCGCGGGGCAGAGGACATTTGCTTATCAGCTGCTTTTGTGGAAGAGAATACAGACGTGTTTGAGTCTACATCGGCGCCCGGCATGGATGTCTCGTCTCCAAGGATGGAGTCTCATGATGAAGAAGACGAGCCGAGCAGCTCAGGAGATCCGCTTCGTTCACCAGAAACTCATGCTCCTGATCTCTTCCCAAGAGGGCTCAATGGAGACCCATGCACCAGCTCCAGCGATTGTCGTAAATATCGATCATGTGAACATCTAAAACGGTCGTGCTCCGCAGAAGATGGTTGCATTTGTTCTCCCCGGAAGGCCATGAATTGCACAGACAATTCAGATTGTGCAGCGGGCTGGAGATGTGTGAAGCTGCTGAAGCGACACCTGTGCATGTCACAGGTAGTGATAACGAGAAGTGGACTGCTGGGGCGAACGGTTAAGTCTCATCCCAAATCGACTACGGTATAAATCCACCTGTTGCAAAGCGTCCCAACAACTCGTAGGCTTCCGAGCCGAAGTAACATAGCCTTTCTCTTCCTGGTCATGTACAATCACTCTACCCAATGTTCATCGCGGCTAAAGACACCTCTGCAATGTTACTTGAGTTGTACGGAACATTTCGTTCTGTTCGGAAACTAACAGTGAAGATTTCGGTCCAGAGTTAAGCGAACGGACCATGTCGAGTTGCATTCGAATGTAGTTTTGCTTGACGGATATTCAGTAGGGACAAGGTGTCCGATATGAACATGGAAATCAGTTAGTGGACCGATTGGTTCTCCATGCGCTCACTCTTTGAGGCCCGTTCATGTATTGGATGACATGTCAGAAACAATTTGTAGATTAGGTGCGCTCATGTCCATAAACTGTCTGCCGCTTCCTCACCCATAGAGAGTAAACGGCAACTTCAAGTGTGAAACGTTTATTCTCATGCACAATGAATAAAAAGAAGTAATTATCCCCGACCGTATTGAGAAACGGAAACACCATGATCTGAAGATCGTTACTACCGCATATAATATGTAAGAGCATTGAAGAAAAAGACAGAATGGAGAAACTGGCTCTGTTTGCCTAGGTGGTATGGTCGCCTTGACTCTAGTGTGAGTGAACGCAAAGGCTTTAGTCATCGCCAAAGTGAAAGGCACATTCGAGAGAAGTCTCTTCCAGAAAACGAGGGAACTAGTATTCTTTTCAATCTTGGCTATCGCCATTTCCTATTTGCACATGAATCCTGTCGATGATATGTCAGCTTTGTATGAAGAGCTTCGAAAGGCTGAAAAGCGATATTATCTTCTTTACACAAAGGCCAGGATCGTTGCAGAAATGAAGAAAGATCAAAGAGAAGAACTACAACCAGCGATTGCATTCCTTTTTGCCATTGAATCGCACGGATCTGCGTTTCAAACGGATGCGGAGGCAATCGAGGTGTATGAGAAAGAAATAAAAAGGGGAAATGAACTTGTCGAAATAGCTGAGACAAAAGCCCAGGATGCTCGAGAATGCATGGAGAAGGCCCGACACAAAGTTAATGAGGGTTTGAAGAAAGAAGAAAAACGGAGACTGATTCAACAGGCCTGGAATGAGCTTGCTCTCCTCGAAGCGAGAGTTGGAGACAAGACAGAACCAACTAGTTCTGCCACAACCAATACGGATCAGGCTACAGGAGAACTACCAGAACTAGATATTCTCAAATAAGCCTGGACGCCAAGACATTTTTGTTCTTCCGTCAGGTTTTGCGTTCTAGTCATGTGTCTGTGTCCGCATTTGTTTCAAGTCTCTCAGAATTACAATTTTCTCCTAGAACGAGAAAAACTAATGTGATGTACTACCTTGGGCGATAAAAGTCAGGATCGGGTCATTAAGGGTTTGGAAAACTCGAACCAAGTAACAGGATTTTCAGTGATCACCGCTTACCAAAAAAAAAAAAAAAAAAAAAAAACTCGAAATGAGAACAGAAGGAAGGAAGGAAGAGCATTCCAATAAATGATGCTCTTCGAATGGTGTTATGTTTTCGTTTCGGGGCTGATGCGTATGGAAAAAATGTTGTGACAAATGCCCTCGTCTTCTGCTGGACAAAAAGTAAAGCCGAATCCTTGATGCGATTCTCTATCTTGAACAATACGAAACGAAACGACAATCAAGAAAGCCTTTTTTGCCTCGGTACAAGTTGCGGATAAATCCATAACTTTTGCCTCAAATGACACTGTCAACAATGGCGATGGTGGTGTCTTAACTACCACTCAGAGCTCCGCATGGGTTTTCCCCAGAACCCTACGTCGCTGGGCGTACTTTGCGTAGGTCCTACTCAAAGCTTCATCATCGCAGTTTCCGATACTGACAGGTAATTATAGCCACAAACTGGTCTTTACACGAAAGCGACCCGTTACATACAGTGGTACGATTTGAGAAATGAGATGAAGTATTAGAACGACGCGCATTTGACGAGCGATAATGCTGGCTGTTCAAAGAAGCTTGTCTGCCCACCTGTCGACCTGCTCCGAGCCCAGTAATGTAGGCGGCTGACAATGCGGGATCGCAAAAATGTTTAAATTGTTCTGTATTAACGGTCCGTTTGAACGAATACGGGGCATTCTTTCGAACGAGAGTGGATATCGGATGAGTGGAGAAAACAAGATTCAATATCAGTAAGAGAAGGAAATGGAAAAGATGCTGCAGTTGCGCTGATGTTGTTACGCTGATATTGCTCACATCAATTGTGGTTTGCCTCCAAAACTGGGGAACGAGGTGTTCTGCTAATAGGGCAGCAACTGATCAACTGCAGTATATATATTGGTGGGACCTGCGGGGGCTGCGACTGAATGACAGCAACTATTTGACACGCTGGGTAGGAAGTTCCTACTAGGAACTTAGAATCATCTGACATTTTCTTGTCAGTGCATAAATCCGAAGTGTATCGTCTCCTTTGATGTTCAGCGCACACAAGAAGGCGATACTGTACTGTATCAGTGGTGGTGCAATAATTAAGCTCCTTCACGTCTTTGTCGTGAAGGAGCTTAATTATTGCAAGCCCTGCCTTGTTTTTGTGGGTACAGTACCAAAGCTTGGGTACAGTAAGGGTGACCCCACCGCGCCTTGCCCAAAATCGCAAAAAGCAGACAGTTGTCCTCCGGTAATTGGATCTACTATCTTTTAATCAAGCCGCGCTTTGGGGGAGGTGGTGATTCAGAGATGAACCCCACCGCGCCTGTAACACGATACATCTATTCATATTCAGGGTCACCCCAATTAGGCTACAAGTATGTCGTAGAAATACATTTGGCGCAAAGAAGCAAGCTACTGCACGCGTCTGTTCCACAATTGGCGGCAACTTTTGCTCGTCACTTGCCCGCTCTCCACAATATGTAGGCTCCTGTTTGGGAATTATCAACTCGGCAAGTACACCACGCTTTCAATTCGCGGCGTTCTCAGACACTGCGCTCTCAGCAACGCACAGGGCAAGATTCTCCTCGTCTGACCACCCCAGTCCCTTACCCTTTTTCCTCACTCTTAATGCCGAGTCATCAGTCCTAGTAACCACCTCAGCCATTGCCTGCACTTCTCAGAAGACGAGAAGGAGGGAGAAGATGGGAAATGTCCACGAGCGAAGGCTGCACAACACTCCTTTTTGCGTCCCACACTATTGATGGGACTTCAGTCAAAACAGCCCCAAAGCCATTTGGAAGAGCTTTGGTAGAGCTGTAAGCACATGAAATTCAGATGTTTTCTGTACCGTTACTATAGAACGAAGCTCGCCCAAACGGCGCTTTGGACAAAAATCTCGACCAAATAATTTTGGTTTGGAAAAGAATCCTTCCCAAATTCTAAACTTTAGGACAAATGGTGGCGCGGTGGGGTTCAAAATTTCTTCCATCGGTCCGAACTTTAGTCCATCGGTCCAAACTTTAGTGGTTGGAATTTTAGGACAGAAATTTTGTTGGCGGTGGGGTCACCCTAAGGTTGTCCGTAAAATAACGCGCTGTCTTTTTTTGAGAATTTTTCTTACGTACCCCTTTTATTTTAGAATTTTCCTTACATGCCCCTTTTTATGAGCCCCTTTTCTTAGGAGCGCCAGATTGAATACGTGAGGAGGTGAAGAGAGCGTCGCAAGAACGAGTTTGATCAAAGGGAGCACGTTCCCTGACAAGCACAGCATGTTGATAGCATCCTTGGCCATGTGCGCCACCGTGGGCCGATCTCACAAGGTAAAAAAGTCAGACTCTGGGCCCCTGTGTATACATCGTGAACGCCCAACCAGACCGAAGGGCAAATAACGGCTTGTGGAGAGTGGGGGCGCAGCGCCTCGACGAAAGTCGCGTTGCTCTGCATGTGGTCAAGTTGGGCGCCACACTACGACTTGCGAAGCCCCAGCACTGTGTACCTCTACCGGAAAGTCGTTGGGAGTGTGAGGTGACAGAAATTTTGTTGG
>NW_005179244.1:0-6786 GCF_000350225.1 Chondrus crispus
GTGCTTGAGGTAGACGAACGCGTCGCGCGTGGGGGCCACGGTTAGGCGCTCCCACTCCACCGCCTGCCCGTCCAGCGAGACCGCGTCGCCGGGGAACACGCGCGAGCCGGCCGTGGCCGGCGCGGCGTTGATCAGCACCCGCCCCGCGGCGATGAACGCGTCCGACTCGCGCCGGGAGGCAAACGACTTGAAGCACTTGTTGATCCGGATCCCCTCGGAAAGCCTGGCATGCGTTGTAGTGTGTCGCGCGCAGAAACGGCGGAACGGGTGAAGCCGCCAACCCGCGCGCTGCCCCGGGAGAGGTAGGCACAACGCGAAAGTCAGCATCTTTCCGCGCGCCGCGTTTGGCGGCACAGGGGCAGCAGCCTAGGCACTATGCGTTGGGCAGCGGGGATCTTGGTTGAAATTCTTGTGCAAACGGTAGAGATCAACAGGGGAATTAAAATCGCGCTTATCTGAGAGGGGGTCCCATGTCGCGTGGCTACGGCACTGAAGCGTTTGAAACGGCCGTCCGCGCCTCCCTTCATGCACCACTATTCTTGATCCACTGAGCGTAAGCGTTGTCTTGCCCGCTGCGGAGCGCTCGCCTCCAAACTCATCAAACAGCATCGCGCCCGCGGCCCCGATCCGAACACCGCGATGTGGCGTCGCCAACCGGTCTTCTCCCTCCTCCGCCGCTCGCTACACGCCAAGTCGTGGACGCTTCCAGTCGACCCGGGCGGCACGCTAAAAGTGCGTCTCCCGACGACCTGCGTGGTGCGCATCAGCCCTCTGAACCCGCACGTGTCCGCGTGGGACCACGCTCGCGTCGACCTGTCCGTGCTAGGCGAGACGGACGAAACGTTCGTGGACGAGGAGACTGCGGCGCACGTGTCGCGCGCTCTGCGCCTTTCTGTGGCGGTGGACGTCGACCCAGGGCGCGCGGTGCTGCTGGTTGAAGCGCCGCCCGAGAGCGTGCCGACTGCGCTTGCGCGCACCGTGCACATGATGCGTGCGTGGGTCGGCGGCCCGTTCCGTGCGCACCGCGCCATCTTCGATTCGCGCGTCGTCGTGGACGTGGCGCTGCCGGGCAAGTTCGACCTGGACATCGAGGTAGAAGGCGGCGGCATCGAGGTGGACGGGGCGTTCCAGGGAAACGTCAAGATCCAGAGCGGCACGGCTGACATCGCGGTCAACGTGCTCAAGAGCATGTACATCGACCTCGAGTCGGAGAGCGGCGACGTGTCCGGCACGGTGCTGCAGGGCAACTTGACCGTTCGCGCGGACAATGGGCGCGTGGGTGTCGGGCGCGTGCAAGGGCCGAGTGTGCGCATTGTGTCCGGGTGCGGGGATATTGAGGCGAGGGCGCTGTACGCGGAGTACGCGATGCTGCGGTCGAGGGACGGCGCGGTGCGGTTGGGAGGGGCGCAGGGGTATACCAAGGTACGGACGGTGAAAGGGGACGTGGAGGTGGCCGGCGTGGAAGGGCGGCTGGATGTGGAGACGGATTCAGGGGATGTGGAGGCGAGCTTGAGCTTGCCGAGGGTGGTGTCGATACGCACACGACGGGGGGATGTGAGACTGGGGCTGCCGGAGGACTTGAAGGCCGGGGTCGTGCTGGAGGGGAAGACGTTGGATGTGCAGAATGACGTGCTGGAGGGGGAGGAGGCAGAGGGAAAGATGGTTCGAGGGGAGATGGGCGAGGGTGACGGACAGGGGGACAGGGGGTCTGTGCATGCGAGAGCTCCCGTGGGGGATGTGGTGGTGAGGAAGCAGAGCTGGCAGGAGCGGATGCGAAGTTCGCCGGACGGGACGAAGGAGGAATTTCCGAGATGGGTTTTGGACGTAGGGGGACCGGGCAAGTAGGGACAGTTGGTTGCGGGAGGACGACGTTGTTAGGTCTTAGGTTAGGTTGTTGTTCACCAAGGCGGATAGAAAAGGATGAAGCAGAGGATTTGGCGGGAATTGACTGTATTTAAATTTTAGCTTTTATGCGAAGCGCAAACACTCTGCAAAAGGATATCAACCATGTGTCTACCTCGCTAAAGAGAGTGCAGATGAAATTCAAGGGCTGACAGACTGTCCAGCGGACCGCCCTCCACCGCCGCCCTGCCGCTTCACTTGTCCTCAACATGGGTCCGAGGAAAGGCCTCTCCTTTGATGAAAAGCGCGACCGACTCATGGACCTCTTCACAGAGACGGTGCGATATCATGCTCCCCACCTCAAACCGCGAGGAACGCCCCGAACCACATTTCCCGATGCCAACCCGTACTGACTCACTGACTCCTACTCCCACTCTGCAGGCCGACTTTTTCACCCTCAAGGAGCTCGAGAAAATTGCCTACAAGCGCAAGGGAATTGGTACGTCGCCCTTCGGTCTGCCCCGCCGCTTCTTACTGCTGCTGCTCACGTCACTGACTCTCCGCCTTTGAAACGCCATCCCATGAGCTAGTGTCCCAGTCGGTGAAGGAGGTGCTTCAGAGTTTAGTCGATGACAACCTCGTCAATACCGATAAATGCGGCGTGCAAACCGTGTTCTGGTCTCTGCCTAGCGAAGCATCCCAGAAGGTAAGTCCAGTCTTACCCTCCAACGCCCTTCGTGTTCGCGTATTGCCCACGGCATCTCCGACCCGTTCCTGACCACGTCCTCCTGCTTTGTCGCCTTCTGGATATCGCAACCCGCCAGAGGAAAACCAAGCTGAGCAACATCAAGGAGGAGTTGGCAGCTGCCCTGATGAAGGGAACCAGGCTGCAAGAGGAGCTGCAACAAGAAAAACTCGGCCGCGAGAAAACGGAGGAGCGCACCGCCCTACTGGAAGCCATCGCCGAAAAGGAGGACCGCTTGAAGAAGGTCACCGTCGAGCTCGCGCGCTTTGCAGAGTTTGACCCTCTCGAAATGACAAAGCTTGAGGACAATATTAAGAAAACCAGGCAATGTGCTAATCGATGGGTCGATAATATATTCAACTGCCAGTCGTGGGCGTCGAAAAAGTTTGGCATGGAGAGGAAGGATTTTGACAGACAGTTTGGCATCCCGTCGGAGCTTGACTACGTTGAAGCCTAGGTTTTATTGGTTGTTTGATTCGTGTGTTTGCCGTTAGTATCTCTAATGGTAATAATGCGAATAGGGTTAGAGCAGCACTGTTCACGTCTTCAAGGCCTCCCGCCATCAGTGGAGGTGACGTGATCAACTTGCGCAACCTGAATGTTTTGTGAAGGCCCTTAAACACACTCCATATTTATTTAATACAGCACAGCATTTCAATTCGCGCTAATTCCGGCCGGCTTTCATCGGCCTTCAGCCCAACGTCGCCAGCGTACTGTCTCGCTCTCAAAAACCTCTCTCTTCCACCCGGTCTTCATCAACGTTGATCTTTCGCACTACGGAAGCCATGGGTCGCCGCCAAGTCGCGAAAAGAAAAAGGGCCACTGACTTAATTCGCCCCGGCCCGGATGGAAAGCTCTGCCTTCCTGAAAGCGCGGGCTCGGTCACCTACGTCCCGAGTTTTCTCTCCCAAGCCGACGCAAATCTGCTGCTTGAAGAGACCAAAGACGCATGTTCCTGGGAGCGCACGCCGATCACCTTTTTCGGCAAGTCCGTGCTGCAACCTAGAGACACTGCCTTCTTCGGCACCAAGCTCTACTCGTACAGCGACGAAAGAAGAATGCCGACGGGATGGGAGGAGGACTTGCCCGCATCAGCCGCACTTAAACGCTTGGGCAACCAGATCGAAGACCATCTGCAGCTGCCCAAGGATTGGTTCAACGTGATTCTGGCGAATCGCTACTGGCACGGACAGGACTTCATGGGCTGGCATTCGGACAATGAGAAGTCGCTGGGCGATCACCCTATTATTGCGTCGATTTCTTTGGGGGCGGAGCGCCGCTTTCTTCTTCGGAAGAAGGGTGTGGTGCAAGAGGGGGAGCAGAGAGAAAAGTTGGAGTATGTTCTCAAGCATGGCTCCTTACTCGTCATGACCGGAACGATGCAGAAGACTTACCAGCATAGTTTGCCAAAAGTTGCGCTGTCCAAGTGTGACCAGCTCCGCTTGAACTTTACGTTTCGTCGCGTCGTAGATGAGAGCGACCAGAGTAAAGGCTAGTGTTGCAGAAATTGCTCTTCCGCACGTCTATTCTCCGTATTAACATTGTAGAATCGTGGCAAGAGCACAAAAGCAAGTGAGACGATACGGTTCAGTTGTGCAGTATGAAAGAGTCTGCAGAGCACCATCCTGGTACTTGCAACCCAGCTCCTCACCCTTCTCGGTGCACTCCCGCTAGTTGCTCTGTGTCCACTCGACAGAGGCCCGTCCTCATACAGTATGGGGCCAGCCCTGCTTTTGCCAAAGCATGTACTGTACGTTAGATCGTAAATTTAGAAAGTCAGTATTCACACCATTTCTTAATCGTAATCGCTCTCGGATGTAACATATTGAGTAACAAGTTTTTAGCACACTGAGAGACTAAGTATCTAATCGAGTCTAAGTAACCAGTTGCCTGCTTAAATGAGCGATTTGTATCGAAGATATCAGTAGATGTCGTTTCAAGGTTGCTTGAAAAGGCCCCTTTGCTTAGCATTTCTTAAAACGACCGGAAAAGACATGTAGTTCTCACCGACTTCTTTCCTTCCATATCGCAGAAGACAAACACGCGGTGGCGGGGGTGACATTTACCCTCTTATCAAGTAAGCACAAGTCTAGAGAAATAAGTTGAAAAGTAACCTTATATGAGGACAAAAGCTATTATAGTTTTTCTAAACAACGCAACGCACGATTCCACTTTTTGATTTTTGAAACTAAAGGTTCATCACCACAGGTAAAGCATTTGCTTGTCGATTCTAGCGAAAACCAACTCGTTGATGCATACAAAGGTGTTCAAAAGAAAAAGTCGGCTTACGGTAGGCACTTTTCTTTACGCCAATTTTATACCAGTAGCATATAAAGTTTATACACTGCACTCAACGTAATGTTTATATTATAAACATTACGTTGAGTGCGTAATATTCGCTTCTAACTAGAGAGAAAATTTAAAACGACTCATACGGTAGGTATTACGGAAGAAGAATAGAAACCGTGGACATCAGAGTTGAAAAGAAGTAAAATTCGTAGATTTTATGTTATGATAACCCTTGGTCGCATGGACACTCCTGTAAACACGTTAGGCTTTTACAGTGCCCTTCCATGTTACAGTACCAACGGTACAGCATGAGGGCAGTAATGCAAAAATCAATTAGATACAGCCCTGTGTCAATAAGGCGCCAAGGAGGCATAGAGATCTCCGACTCGTGTAGATACGCTTTCACACTTTACATGATAACAAAAGCTTGCACACTCCCGCTCGGAGCATGCGACAGCTCTCACGCTTCAGCATCTGGCGTCGTACATCTCTCTGCACGCGGAACGTGTGTCGAAGCTTGTATCTACTGTACTGTAGCCCACAAGCGTGCGCCGGCCCTTTCTCCCCCGTCCCCCTCTGTTATATCTGTCAAAGATTAGATCAAAACTCAAAGAGCACCAGACTGATAGCCATAATGAGCATCCCTGCCATCACGCCAAACGTGGTGACCTGATCATCTGGGTCGTAGCGGTGCGCGGTGGGCAGAAGCTCTTTGATGGAAATGTAGACCATCATACCGGCGACGACGCCGAAGAGAATGCCATACACAATGTGGTTAAAGACCTTTCGCAGGACGACCCAGCCGAGCAGGGCGCCTACTAGCTCGGTCATGCCAGAGAGGGTAGCCCAGAAGAAGGCCTTCTTTTTGGAGCCCGTGGCATAGTAGATAGGCATAGCTACGCAAATGCCCTCAGGGATGTTGTGAATGCCGATGGCGATGGCGACGCTCGCGCCCACGGAGGGGTCCTCCAAGACGGCGACAAAAGTGGCCAGACCCTCCGGGAAATTCTACGCACGCACGAGCAAGGAGAACAAGGACAAAAAAAGAGGACCCGCACCGAGCAGCAAATCAAAAATAAACAAAAAAGTCATTAGTAGACGTGCGTACACGGAAAGCCAGTCACATGTCGCGAGGGAGCTACAAGCGGAAGAGCACTCGCTTACATGAAACGCTAGCGCAATACCGGCGAAGATGCCCATGCGTATCAAGGACTTGCCGTCGTGCCCATGGTTCTCATAGATGTTAGCGATCATGTGTCCATCGTGGCCAACGGCATCGTCGATGTCGATGGGGTTGTTGGCGGGGGTCTCGAACGGGTGCCGGGCCGGGTGCGAGTCCTCCGCGTCCACCTCGAGCTCGTCCGACGCGGATGGGGGTGTGCGCTCCTCGGGCGGGGTCTGGCGGTCCTTCGAGATGGGCGTGGGCGGCTTGGACTTGCCGTTGCGACGAGAGAGGAAGTGCTCGACGCAGTGCAGGGCCTGGTCAAAGGCGTAGGTGATGAGGATGCCGCCGAAGAAGCAGAGCGATGCGTAGAGGTAGGCGTATCTGCGCGTAGGGGGGGAAGGGTGGGGCCACGGGGATAGTCAGTATGGTGTGCGCACGCGGGAGATACGGGCGAGGCATGTGGGTGGGTGCGGGCGTGTACCTCTGCTCGACGCAGGCGCGGAAGTCGTCCAGGGCCTTCTTGGCGAAGATCTCGATGAACGAGACGTAGATCATGACGCCGGCCGCGACGGCGAGGCTCCCGGCCAGGAAGAGGTTCTTGGACGAGGACGAGTACGGCATGCAGAAGGCGACGGCGGCGCCGATGGTGGTGGACAGGCCGGCGGCGGTGACGAGGCCGAAGGCCAGGCCGACGTTGCCGTCGGTGACGACGGGGCCGCACGTGTCGGACATGGCGCTTGGCGAG
>NW_005179244.1:7193-20006 GCF_000350225.1 Chondrus crispus
GCACGCGGCTTTGTCATTATTCTGCGCGTGCCGCCAGACGGGTCGTCTCTAATCACGGGGGCGGGGGGCGGGGGGCAAGGGCGCGGCGAGATTGTGCACGGGAACGGGGCGGCGCGCGACCGGCGAGGACCGCTTGCACACGTGCGTGGCCGCGGGCGTGCGGCGCAGATATGCAGGGGGACGCGGATGTGCGCAGCGCGGGCGCTTCCGGGCGGGTGGATTCGAAATTGAGGACGTCGAGATTGCATGCGGCGATTTCACGCGATACAGTACAGTACCCAAGGGTACCAAGGTACCAAGGGTACTGTATCGCGTGAAATCACCGCAGCCGGGAGCCGGCGCATACAGTGCCAAGGGTACTGTATGCGCCGGCTCTACCAAGGGTACCCTTCTCACCGGCTTAATTTGGGTAATGGTGTAATTTGGGTACCGTTCAAACCTCGAGCCTATGCCTTCCACAGTAGGCCTCTTAACCAAAGACCGATATATCCCTAGCGTTTCCATGGATCCATATATGGAACCATAGGGGTTTTCAGTAAATTGTCCAATTGCCCTACGGTTCCAAATATGGATCCTTAGGGCCAGATACAAGGCTCTGTTTGAGTACAGATTTACTCTGTAATTCGCGCCGGCGAGACAATCCCACTATACGACTGCGGAGCTGACAGTGAGTGGATGCAGATGAATGTTCAACCTCATAAATCGAGCAACTAGAACGCACGCTGCGATTCAAAACACCCACGACGAAAGAGCAGGATGGCTACAGTCCTTCCAGAGGACCCGGTACCTGCAGTGCGTAGTGAGGAAGCCGAAGGGGCTACGAGAGGCGGAAGGAGACGAGGGAGGGGCCGCAGTCGCGGTGGGCGAGGTCGATTGAGAGGAAGGAGATCAGAAAGGGCAAGGCCAGCAAACTCTCAAAGGGATCCGACTCAAGGGTGGCGTACGTCAAGAGTGAAAGGGCAACGTCTCATGCTTGAGGATGAATTTGTTTCCGAGGTCATTGGGGAGAGGGCAAAGCTTTATTGCTCATCCGCAATGGAGCGAATGGATGTCGAACGGGAGGTCCGGGAATTGCAGACAACGAGAACAGGCTGTGTCGTTCTTTTAATGGATGAGTTGTTGCAAACCTGTCTGGGTTGGCTTCACGAGTATATCGTTCTGCAAAAACTTGCTGTACAGCCGCTGCGGATGTCCGACATGTACCGGTATGTATCCGTATTGCTTTTGTCGCACTGTACGGGATTCAGTTTTCAAAAAACCATCGAGATTCTGCAACGGGACGGTTCCACAACGCCTAGTCTGCAGACAGTACGCTTTTTGAGTAGCAACATACTGGCTTTTTCACCAACAGGGAGAGGACAAGAGGGATGTCGCACTTGGCTAGCTCAAAGAGACCACACTCAACGTCTCACGCAGTTCGAAACCACTGCATTTCAAGTGACATGCAAGATATTTGTTTCTCCTACACACACCCTCGCAACGCTCGATGACGATTTGTATGGAACTAGGGCCACTGATAACCAAGTCAAGACTTTGAGCAGCCGAAAGGCTTACCGAGAAGGCCATTCTGCAGATGCAGTCGCAGACTCCCTTCTCAGAATAACATTAATGTTTCGCTTCCGTCGTCGCCGTGTGCCCCAAACAGAAAATATCTCCATTTTGTTAAAGTCAGTGCTCGAAGGTAGGGGTGAGCGAAGTGTTCACGGTTTTATCATAACCGCTGATCGCGGGTATGGCAAAGTTTCCTTGATGCGTGAACTACTTTCTCTTCGTATTGGGTCCATCATGGTTATGCCTGAGCATTTGTTAAATTGTCACCCATTTGTTGGGAAATCTTTCCTCAGCATCACAAGGAATGATGAAGAAGATAATTCGGATTTGGGCTCGAGCAGCGAAAGCGATGTTTTGGATGGGGAAACCATGACGGTAGAGGGGGTTCACCACTGCCCTATCCCAGACCCCAGCACTGTTGTCACATCAGCTGACAACTCTATTCTAGATCGTCCCCGCGCATTTGTTGTTAACGACAGCCCCGATGAAGGCCCGGCATCGTGGTGGGCAGTTAAAACCTTAAAGGCCACTGGTAGGAGCCGAGGGATCCCAGGCACGAGTTCTAAAGTAACAGCTGTTGCTGTCAGGGAGAGAGGCAGTGACAAGTTCAGTAAGATTCTCCGTTTTATGTACTGTGTTCCGACAACTGTTTCGAAAAGCCTTGAAACGTGGATCGCTGTTCCCAAGAAATCGTCCCTTGGGCAAAAGCTCTTTAGTAAGCGCACTGATGAAAATCGCATCTTCACTCCCGCCGTCGATTCCTTACACTCTAAAGATGTACTCGAACGCCATTTATTGAGCAAATGCACAGTGCTGACTGTTGATCAGCGTTGTGCGGACTGGTTTATCCTGAGGCAGTTCCGAGTTACCGGCACAAGTGCTAGCAAAATTCTCTTTAAAAGTGACGACGTACGTCGCGTCGTCGGTATGACAGCGAGGGCGGAAGGGAATGAATCATTGCAAGATGTGTTGAACTCGTTTTCTGAGACATGGTTCAGCTCCGTACGCTCTACAGAACCCATGATGCGTGGAACCGCCAATGAAAGCGCCGTTTTGTCCGCTCTGTCTAGTCGGCCTTTTGTCAAATGCATCTATGAGTGCGGTATGATGGGGAAAAACATGAGACCTGGCTGGCGTGCTCTCCAGACGCAATTGCCTTGATTAGCAGTTACGGTCTTGGCTTATGCCATGAAACGACTACAGATGGACACCTATCGATTGCCTCAATCGAGATTAAGACAAGCGTTGCTCCATGTAGTCTAGATAGAGCTCTCAATTTGGCTACGACGGACGTTGTGACATGCTGTGTGGGTGATGCCAAATTCAGATAGTATGTTCCGGAGGAGCACACTGGGCAGGTTATTCACCAAATGATAGTTCTTGCAGTCAATTACGTCATTTACATCTCCGCTGCAGAGGCAGGGATAATGTATACATTGGTTGTGTACTGTAGTCCCAGCAGCATTGAAAAATGCTACAGTACACTCAATGACATTGCGCGTCCCACAGTTGCCTGGGCCCATGAGCAAGATCCCCAGCCTCCTGGTTTCACCAAAGCATCTACACGACGCATCTTCAAGTCTCGTTTGCCATTCTGGCTGATGGTGAACAACTTCGTCAAGAACAAGGATCCTTTTCCTCCGTTAAAACTTTTTAAGCATGCCTCACAAAGCCTTTATTCTAAAACGAAGGGTGGAGTAGACGGGAGTGCACAGTCAAGGGCAAACTTTCGATCATCAACATCCTCCTTTAAATGGGAACAAAAAATCGTTTCCCAGACTATCAAAACAATTGGCGTCAATGCCTTTATTGCTTGGCGGATGACACGGACGAAACCTTTGCTAGAAAACAGAGCGTCATTTCAGGGGTTGACTTTTTACCGAAGCTCGCTGAATGGAATGGAATCGCTTGAAGATTTTACCTACGAGGTATCCAGAGAATTGCTCAACTATGCTCAGTCTATACAAACATCAGAAGAAAGCGAGTTGAGAAACGATGAGGCAATCAGCCAAGAAAATATTCACAGGTTGTGTAGACTGGCTGCTAATCGAAAGCGAAAGAGGCTGTTATTCTTCAATGGGGCCGATGGTGTGGTCTTAAGGTTATCGGTTCCTGGGCACCTTATGAAGCAACAAAAAGAGCAGCAGTACTGTGCATTGTGCGGGATAAGGGGAGTCGTTGGGAATGAAAACAACTGGCGGGGACATCGATCGACGTATAGATGTGTGCATTGTGCGGTACATCTTTGTACTCGCATCTACCCTGGGCTGCGAAAAAGCTGCAACGAAATGTGGCACACTCTTTCTGTATTGAAGCCTCGTAGTACTCCGATGCCTGCAGCCCATGTTCCGCAGAGTTCAAGCCGAATGAGTACAATCAACACTGCAAGCACACCACCTGCAGTGTGTAGCAGGGCGAGGCAGCGCAGCAGCACCGAGGATGCAGGTCGTGCTCGCCAACGACAGAGGATGTCATGAGCAGGCACTGTCTTAACAAGACAGATGATGATGCAGGTCTTTTTGTCAGCAAGTACGTTACAAAAGAGTCGTGGCCCATTAAATTGCTAATTTTCGAGATATTTTAGGGATCTATATATGGATCCATACTAGAAATGCACTTCTGAGAGGGGTAAAGGGCTCCGATTTGTACACCCTAGAAAAGAGGGTCGGCTTGAGCCAATTGAATTCCGCTTTTTTGGAGCAGGTCTACAGGTTGCATTCAGCAATCTGGCGAAGACGCGACTCAAAAAATAGGAAACTGAGGGAGTTCGAGGGTTCAGGAAATTAAGGTTCCATATATGGAACCTAAATTCGAACGCTAGGGATATACACTGTGGTATCACAGCCCAGATTTGTAATTTGTACAGCACCCGCCGTCGCGGGTGCCTTACAAGCGCGCGACTACACGTGTGCCATACTGGCGAATGGACCACACGTGTGCCTTACAGGCGGACGAACTACACGTGGGCATTACAGGCCGATGGACGACACGTGTGCCTTACAGACGGACGAACTACACGTGGGCATTACAGGCCGATGACGTACTGTATACAGTTGTGAAGATTTAGACTGTTGTGCACGTGTAAGCGGTGTGGGGTTTTAATGCAGACTTGCACTTTGGGTGAATACAATGTTTATGGCCTATGTGTATTGAGCCGGAAGGGTCACCAGCATAGATTTGGGTGTGCGTATGAGGAAACACACACATATAGAGAGGAAGCAGACAGCGGGAGAGGAGTGCGACATTGAATCGGAAATAGGAAGGATCATGGGCAAATGCAGCAGCCAAGGATCGCGGAGGAGATAGTGCACGGAAGGGATGTGCAATGAGGCGCATGACGATGCGCAAAACGGAAAGAAACGCGAGCGGGCCTAGGTATTTATACAGCTTAGAAGAGAGCTAGTAAGAAAAAAGAAAAGGAGGACACGCACGGGAGGACGAGCACCCGAGCCAGCTGATGCTGAATACCTTTGCCGATACGGAACACGTTTTGCCGAACCATCTAGAACCACCTCATAACACTTGAAGGGAACCAACCTGCATCCTTGCCTCAGGATGACCAGTGAGAACTCACAACAGTACAGCCCGGAGATTGTATATGACAAGGTACAGTAGTAATGGCATAGTACAGTGCATTGCACCATAGAGTACAGTAGTACCGTAGGATGGACAATGTCCAAGACCGCGCGACCTCGCTTATTTAAGCGAAGGCGCCAGGCAATGACAGTAAACAGTCAAGGATCTTTTGGGAACGGATTTCCTTCGTCGGTGCGACACCGCGGGTCAAGACAAGCCTCTGACTTAGGCGGCATTGTCGGCATCTGTCTTGCGACGTTTCCCTGGCTTCTATTGCCTTTACTTTACCTTTTCCATTCCTCCGTCCTTGCGACTACGCGGGTTAGGACTAGCCTCTAGCCTCGGCGTGTTACTGTCGCTCGACGTTTCAATTGTTTTCCTTTTTACTCTGTCGTGGCGACTACGCGGGCTAAGACTAGCCTCTAGCCTGCGCGTTTTACTGTCGCACGACCTATTTCTCTCTCCCTGCATTGTGACGATTGTCAAGTCGCGGGCTACGACAAGCCTCTGGCCTTGGCGGCACTATTGACATCTGTCCCGCTCGTTCCCTCTAGGAGTTTCCGCTACTCGGGGCTTCGCCCGTGTCTCACACTAGTCTTTAGGCTCGGGTTCACCCCTGTTTTGTGTGTTCTTACACCGCCCCTTCCAGTGCTGGTCCCATTCCGGGTCCGCACTTCGACCAGTACGTCGTGCTTTTACAGTCGGCCGACGTACTTCCCCTTTGCTCTACCACAGTCCCGTTCTACCTCGGGACACCCGCTATCGGTTGCTACCTCTTCCTCGAGCTAGCTCATAGCTGGCGACCGCCACTATACTACATACACAAAAGCAGTCGGTCCGCTTTGAAAAATTCGGAATTTGTAGTTTTCAGAGTTGGGTATGATCCCACATATCACAAAATTTACGCAACAAAAACCCCCGTCGCCCTCTCAATATCCATCTTTTTCAGTCAAATGTACCGCTCTAACTTTGTCAGACTCTCTCTCTCATCCTCAGTCTGCGTCTACCCGCCCGCATTCTTCTCTCCTCCCTTTACCGTGTTACAAAACTATGCGCCAAATTTAGGACCTGAAATCCATCAGAGCGACCTTCGGCAATGGCTTGCCAATTAAGGCCTGTTACAGCCGACCCTTTTCCGGTATCTGAAAATCATTCTTGCCACGCTTGTGGGCAGAACTCGAAGAAAAGACCTACCGAGACTGTTATCCTAACCGAGAAACAGCTCCAGAAGCGAGCGAATGTAGATACATCGCCACACCAAAACCCATTTCTTGAATTGTAGGGCAAGAGCATTCTGTTGTGTTCCGATTGTCTTCAAGTCACGGTTGGAGGGTCATATGTGATCCTAGAAGGTATAGGGCGAAATCGCGCTCTGCCCTACAATCTTGGAAGCGGAGAACGTCTCCAAGTCAAATTCAAAAAACATTGGAGTGCTACATTTGTCAATACCTCGAATCCATGCATACACAAGCGTCTGCGCCTCACCTAAAGCTATCAAAACGAAATCTTCCCCTCATGCAATTACTTCTGTGCACACATGAATCGCAAGAACGTTTTTGTGTCGATCTAAGCAGGCGTTCTGGAATGAACATTTCCGACGCACGGTTTCTGCTATGTAGACTTCCAGAAGCACATTTTTGTTACTTGCATCACAACCAAACACGGCATTCAGAAGATTTTGCGTCTGAGATAGAGCCAAGAAAACGAAAATGAATCAACCCACACAGCTGTAGCAGGTCTTGCTGAGAAAAGAATTATACATTTGTTGGCATCGGACACGGAAGAAAATGATCTAGCAGAAATAATCAACATATTGGACTAATGATAATTGACGAGAATTAATAAACTGAAACAAACTAGATCTAGTTTGTTTCAGTTTATTAATTCTCGACTGTGAGTAGCACCTGTGCCACGTCGACGTGGCACAGGTGCTACTCACACATTGCATATTTCATAAACAAGTCCAACTTATTACAAGCTTGTCGGAGAGAGGGGGGAAATGCTATCTGCATTGCCTCAACGTTCACTTTAACTTGTGATGGATTGCGACACGCAACTGCAACCCAGTGTAGATACAGAAGCTCTACATCCTTCGGAGGAGGATACCTCTCCATATACGAACGATTACGCCATATAAATAGACCCAGCTCCTGAAAACCGTGATACACTTTCAAAACCCTAGAGGTAAAGTAGCCTTCCTGCTTTCTAAATGAAAGAGAACCGGGGGATTCTCACGAGCATAGTTCCTTGTGAGGATAGTCCGGAAGTCCTGTCAACCACTCCGTACCTTCCTGATAGTGGCAACAAAACAAAACGGCAATACGGGGAGCTTTCTCTAGCACTGTTGTCAAATTGCGTTACCATTCTTTGGAGAAACGTCCTCTCGAATGGAGGATTTCCACCTGCACCCTCAAACCTTCCTTCAATATCTTCCCAAGCACCCAGCGACCCAAACACATGATCATCGTATTCTTGACTACAGTAAACAGGCATTACTCCACTTTCATTGAGAGCGTCTGCAAACAGCTCTACAGTAATGCATGAAGTGAGTACCCAGAGTGAGTAAAGGGATGGCGTCACTGTTTTCGATGCAGAGCTAAACTGAAATGAACTTTCTGCACATTGTCTCGCATAGTGTCTGTAAGAATTTGTAATCCCCAATGCCTGGAAGTACATCACTGACAGTCTTTGCAGAGAGAAAGAATTCCCTACTGACCACTGAATGGGTCCGTTCCACTTCCCCTCTTATCGCAACGTTCTTCAAATATCTCCAATACAGTCTCAAGGCAAGATCTCTCCTCACCACAATTTTTTGAATGATAGATCGTGTCGGTAGATTTTCGTTCCGAGAGATGACATACGCCAGGCAGCCTCTCCCTCGACAGCAATGTTTGTGAAGTTGTAGAACAGATAAAGTATATCCCGGCACAGAAACATCCCCCACCAAATCACGCCAAATACTGTCAGAACAACCCAACGAGGAACATCCCATAACTTTTTTCTCGGAAGAGCATCCTGTCCACCCCATCTGCAATCCGTACTCATATGTCCCAAAGTTCATGTGAGAACCACACAATATCCTGTTGATCTTAAGAGCTACTTTCGGCGACCGAAAAACGAAGGGTCACTGTGCATGCGATGTACAAAGTTTGGGCGCTCAAACTACGCGTCATGCTCGTATAAGGAGGACGTAAAATGAAACAGATAGGACCAGCTGGTTTGGAGCCGTTCCGAACACGCTTTGAGAAGGGGAAATAGAGAGTGGGGTGGCAACACTCTGCAGTTCAAAGAGTGCTCAGAGTTGAAGACTGGTCAGGGCACATTCGGTGGGTGAGGTGTAACGGTCATCAGATGTGGATATAAGGGTAGCAGGGACAGAATCAGAATATGCTTGCCCGCAATCAGAACCAAGGTTTCCAAATTGATTTGAAAATTTGTCAAATCTGATGGACTGAAAGACTGTGTAAATTCACAAATTCTTCGTTTTTTCCAAGGTTTATTTACAGTAGAGAAAACTTAAAGCAACTGGGCAGAAACAGAGACGTCAAGGAAATGCAACTCCGGCTACTGTAAACACCGTACACCTGAGCAAGGCCTCGGTATCTACTTGGTAGGTCAATGATAGCGACGACACACAGCGATCCACACCGACTCAAGATCCACGTCGCTTCTGGACCATATGTGCAAGGCACGCCTCCCCTCCTGCGCCTCGCTCCACATCGTCCCTGTTTTCGTCGTCCGCGACGGCCGCTGGGGGGTTTGGGGGCTGGTCGTTGGCGGAGGAGTCGTCGTCCTCGTCGCCGTTGGCGGAAAAGGCCCTTGAGGTAGCGGCACCGGGCGTGCGGACGGGCACAGTGCGAAGGGGTATTCGCGCGGAGCGGTGCCTTTGACGTGAAGAAGAGGGCTCCAAAAGGGGTTTTGCCAGAAGCGGAAACAAGATGGGAACGCTGCCCATATGGTACGGCGTGAGTGGAGGGATATCTAGCCATCTGATAGGCAGCGGGCGGCGTCAGCTAGGCACATCCTGCACCAGCAAGGGCTCCTTTTCTCGCACCTTTGTTGCAAATAGGGCGCATATGGACTGCAAGAGGACTAGCAGGTCACACGATTGGCTCGAGGTCGGGGTCGCGGTGGTGGTTGTGTTGTTCGGGGCGGGGGCGGTGCTCCGACGGCAGCAGTCGGGAAACGTCCAGCAGCTTGGCGTCGGACAAGGGTGGTGATGGTGATGGATGAGTGTCGGGTTGCGACCGAGGAGTGTCTCCGAAACGGTTGGGCTGGCGCGAACGGGGGACCGGGGTGCTGCGGGGGGACTTTTTCGGCGCGTTTGCGCAGATAGGTGAAGCTGGAGATGCGCTCCTCTTACTGGAAGGGGGCGAAAAGGGCCAGGGAGGCGGCGAGCACTGCGAGTAAGAAAGCGGATAGGAATTAGGTGCCATTTAATAACTATCAGGCTGGCCGTCTGGGACACAGGTAGCTCGAAATTGAATTTCCATCCTCCTCCTCCTCTTTTCCTTGTACTTTGCCTGCACATGCTTCCTTCTTTCAGCGTGACTTTCTGCTATCCTGTACCACTTGTATTTTATTTGTCGGTAAAGCTGGACATCGCCCTCGCGAAGCGAAGGGGAAGAGGGGATCTGCAAGGGAAGGTATGGTGAGGGAAGAGATGTGGGTGTACTGTCCGGAGGTTGTCTGTAAGGGTGCGGTTTAAATGCGCAATGATGGGCATGTCTCCAAAAGAGGCGGGCTTTTTCGTAAGTCTCCGTCCACTTCTATTTTTTCTGTAGACGCACAGTACTGCTACGTGTTATGTTGACCAGCGATGATTCAACTGAATATTCTCCATTTCGACTGTCACCTTCAAATTATGCAATCAATTTGATGTTTACAGTCTGATATGGATGCCCTAGCATATGATTGGCACGTTTGGCAGTCCCCTCCCAACTGTGCTAAGGGTCTAGTGCATCTCAAAACCCGATACCTCGAGCAGGGACAATATTCTTCTCCCTCTTCCACCCTACGTGCGACTCGACTCGGCAGTGGCGGTATGCCACCGTCAATGAGAGCGCAAGCGCTCGCTCACAAGAGGCAAATCGCCAAAAGAAAAGAGGAGGCCGCTCGACGCGCAAAGATCCTTTCCCTAATCAAAGGGGGCCACAGCGCCCTCAAAGCGTCAGGAAAGACAAGCGTGTCTCGATCAACCGCCACACGAATCAAGAAAGCATATCAAAGCTCAAACACGGACGAACTCAAAAAGTTGCTAAATACAGAGCACAATCACGCCGGTCGCAAACCCATTCTGTCTCCACATGAGGAACAACTTGTAGTTAACCGAGCTCTACATGCCGCCCAGCATGGCTTCGCAGTAGACAACAACGTGATGAGCACAGTACACGCCAAAAGTTCGGCTGATCGTTCCGCCAGATACGCAAATGGCTTGCCCTCACCAGACGCTATCCGTTCATTTCGAGCTCGTAATCGCTCCCTCGCTTATCGTGTTGCTGAGAATGTGTCGAGCGCACGCCTCGCTGCTGAGAATCAGTCTCATATACTCACTCTGGCAAAAGCCCTCAAACGCGTCGAGTAAAATCATCCAGGCATTTTTTTGGACCCACACCGAATTGGGAACTGGGACCAGACGGCTGTCTCAGGAGAGTATGGTAGAAAAATAAGGTGTTACACCTCCTCCAATGCCTACAGCGGTGCTGCGAGGAGGAGCATACGGGACGCTGGGAACAATTTGACCGCTGGTATCGCTGTGGCGGCTTGCAGAAACATTGCATCTCTATTTCTCTTAGCTTCCGGGAAGCGGGTTGTGGGCACTTGGAAGGAGCCCCTGAGCGAACTTGACCTTACTGACGCGCGAGGAATACCCTTTTGGCTTTGTGGGTCACAATGGTTTCCCTCAGACACATCTCTTCACATAACAAAGAATGGATCCGTGGATCGAAACATAATCGTCAAAATTGCAGAGCACATAAACAAGCATGCTCGAAAAACCATCTGCTCAGATAAGCAAATTGTGCTGTTGGTGGACGGACACAGCTCCCGTGATGGGCTACAGTGGCTTGAGACGTGTGAAAGATTGAATATTATCGTTGTGTGGCTCCCCGCAAACACAATGCATATTCTCCAACCCTGTGACCAATTTGTGAATCGCTCATGTCAGCAAACAGTGCGGAAGAAAAGGGACGAATTTCTCTCTATGAGCCATTTATCATGGACCAATATCTCTTACAAAATCAAACTGGCAGTTGCAGGCCACCAGTCCATCACACCCGACGATGCTCGAGCGTCGTTTGTCAAATGCTGTATTTGACCTATGGACTGCCGTTTTATATACTTTGCTTCCTCTGATAGTGCTCCAAATGGCCTCGACACACGATCTGGTATCTCATATCCCAGTACAGGGCGGCATTTTGTCCGTTGGACCTCACATGCGGTCATGCGGACGCAAAACCTCAAACTACAAAAAGAAATTCACGAACTGACTGACGGCAGGCTACCCGTCTCCCGCGCTCTCGCACAGATTGCCTATCTTCTCCACTCCAATTTCAGAGTCCAGAACATACTATCACACGAAATCCGTGCCCCTTAAACGGCATCCTGCACTCGCGCAGCACGTAAAAATAGTGGAAATGCACGGAGCGGCTGTTCTCACTTCGAATGTTTCTCAAAGGCTGTCGGAGGCTAGCGAAACTTCAAATCGCGAACACGCGAGCTCACTGGCTATGAAGACACACAGTAGGGTGATGTCGAGGGAGTCTTTTTGTGACAAAGAAAACGTAGATCCTGCTGGAGAGGCGAAGGTCGCTCGAAACCTAGAGAGCAGTTTTTCGGATTCTTTGGACGATGTTCCCCTGAGTCAGTGGCCGACACAGAGTCGGCGTAGTGTCAAGGGGAAAGGGGAGAGTCGCGACACCGGTCCGCAACATGCCGCAGCACAAAGTCTCCTCGGTTTGTCGCAGCCTAGGTAAAAGTGCTGCGGTATTGGTACCCCAATTGAGCCGGATGGTACGTGGAGCAGTCAAAGAGAGATTTTTTGGTACTGAAAATCTGGCCAGTACAGGGGTAAAATGGCCCATTTTAGGAAAATTCTAAAGCTACTCAAATTGAGCCGATGAGAAGAGTACTGTATGCGCCGGCTCCCGGCTGTCGGGGAGGGACGTCCGCGCAGACGGGGTTTTTGGTTAGCGGGACACGCAGCCAGACCGCACACGTCACCGCGCCGCGCAAAAGCCTTGCCCGTCAGGGGCGGCGGCGTGCAGCTGCTCCGCGCTGCGCTTTTGGCGCTGTGGCAACCTGAAATATATTGGGGAAGAGGTCCCTTTGTACTGTTAACAAATGCCTTACTTTACTAGAAGTATATCCTTATTAATGTACAAGGGTGCAGCATAAACGTGCACGTGCACGTGCACCTTGTTTCCAACACGCACGCCCACCTCGCTTGCGATATTGTTACCGTAAAGTTAACTTTATCATGGGACTTGAGGCACACATCAGGTGTCGAGTCAACCCGTTTTGAGGCGCACTGCCCCCCATTACAGACCACATCCTCTGTAATGACACCTACCATGAGCCACTTTTTCCACCGAAACCCCCAATTTCCCACTTTCTATCTCGCGTCGTGGCCCCCCGCGCTTGCGCTGCCCCCCTTCATCCCGGCGATTCCTTCCCCTTTCCTCCCCC